>NC_136263.1:49503221-49779688 GCF_964187855.1 Myxine glutinosa | reverse complement strand
ACCGCATTCCACAGCATATACATTGCCCTCCATGAGTATTGGAATAGTGAAGTCAAATTTGTTATAATTGCTTTTACTCAATAAATTTGGAATCCAGATCAAAAGGTGAATATGAGGCAAGAGTGCAAGAAGGTCAGCTTTTATTTATTGGTATTTTTATGCATATATGTTTTACCATTGTAGAACAACAGCAATTTTTATGTGCATATAAAACTAACGACACAGTGTGTGTGTGTGTGTGTGTGTGTGTGTGTGTGTGTGTGTGTGTGTGTGTGTGTGTGTGTCTTTAGTGTTTGTGTGTGTGTGTGTGTGTGTGTGTGTGTGTGTGTGTGTGTCGTTAGTGTTTGTGTGTGTATATGTGTTTGTCACGCTACTCCTCCTGCAGTCCTGGGTCGATCACATCCAGACTTGCAACCATAGGTGTAGTTTGGCTTCTCTATTTGGGGGGGGGGGGGGGGGGGGGGAGGGGGGAGGGCAAGGCCTTAATCTTTATTATAATAGAGTAAACGTATATGGTTATGTCGGTTTGTATGTATGTTTAGATGCGACCAAAACGTCTTCTTCTTCTTCAAATATAACTAACACCCTCTTAACTTACGTTTAGACTGCTGAGACCCTTCAGCACTTTGACGACCCTTTAAGTCCCCCGAGACCCTTAAGACCACCAAGACCCCTGAAGCCCCAAAATACCCTTAAAGACCCCAAAGACCCAAAACACCCCAAAGACCAAAACACCCCGAAGACCCAAAACACCCTGAAGACCCAAAACACCCTGAAGACCCAAAACACCCTGAAGACCCAAAACACCCTGAAGACCCCAAAGACCCTTAAATCCCCAGAGGAACAAAAATACCCTTAAGACCCAAAAGGCCCTGAAGACACCGAAGACCCAAAAGACCCTGAAGACCCAAAATAACCCAAAGACACAAAAGACCTGAAGACCCAAAACAACCTGAAGACCCAAAACAACCAAACCAACCAAAAACCAACCCAAAACAACCAAAACCCAAAACAACCAAAAGACCCAAAACAACCTGAAGACCCAAAACAACCTGAAGACCCAAAACAACCTGAAGACCCAAAACACCCTGAAGACCCCAAAGACACTGAAATGGTCAAAGATGCCTATCCCTCTGAAACGACGTGTGGTGAGGCGCGCGGAGTGTGCCGAGTCACACTAGTAACAATAATAACCAGATTTGACTTCACTGTTCCAATACTTATGGGGGCACTGTAGCTGAATGAGAGATTGATTTCATTGATGTATATCAGGCTCTTGAAAGAGCTTGTAAATACCATACAGAAAAAATCCCAGTGTAAAGGAACAGTTATTTAAGATTTTTTTCCAACTAATAATAATGAACAGTATCTTTGGTGGGCAATACCGTTTAATGAACTTCAATATGATCTCACAAAATGAAATGTAGAATGTTGTTGCCTTTGAAAAGGATTATCAAAATCCGTCCAGCCATTGAGGAGAATTTAAATAAAACTTTCTACGGCCATTTTCACACTATTCTGCAGTGTTATGGCCTAGCAAGATGTGCATATTGATTTAGAAAGGTGAAATGAAGAAACTCTTTTTGGAGGGGTGACGCCACAGTAATAGGTCATACACATGCACGATGGACACTTGGAGACCCACTTTGTTTATATCTTCCTTTTTAACCTCATGAAGCTTAATGTGTAAATACATTTTAAAAGGCTCTCAGAAGGGAATGCCAAACGGGTAAATTGATTTGTGGATCAATGTTAAAAATGCATTTTAAGTTTCAGACTCAAAAAAGGAAATTTCAGTATTTAGTCAGGTTCACTATGTCAATAAATTATATTTCGTTCAAAATCATGGTAGATTAGCAAACCTATACATTTTTGGAAAGGTTATAGCATAAGGAAACTAAAAATCAATGTTTACATTTGGAGAGATACCTGTATGGTGGCCATTTAGGATTTTCAAATGGCCACTGTAAAATACATATTTTGTTCTATTTCTGCCTCGAATTACCCTAAAAACTTTTTAAAATATACTAAACCTATATTTTCAGGGACAAGGAATCCAATGAAAGTATCAAATTAGTGCTATGGGGAATGGTAAGACACGAATCAAAGGTTTTGATTTGCAAAATACTGTCTTTATATTCGCGATAAGTTGCATAATCAAATACATGTTATCATTTTGTACAGGCAGTTAATAACATCAAAATGTGTCACAATAATTCATATCACCAAACATACACAGGCAGTCAGCAAAATCATATATACACATGCAGTCAGTATAACTTCACATCTACACAGGCAGTCAATGACAAAATATACACAGGCAGTCAATGGCATCACACATACACGATTACAGAATATGCCATTTAGAGTTCGTCATCACTGTCCTGTGTGTCGTATCCGACAATATAGTCCGCATCGTTTTCACAGTCCGTTCCACACAAGCAAAGGTCGGTCAAATTGATTGGCAAATCGAATTGGTCGGAATGGTCGATCGAATCGAATTCGATGAATCGAATCGATCGAATTGGTCGAATGGTCGAATGGTCGATCGAAGCGATTGGTCGAATGGTCGAATTGGTCGAATGGAATTGGTCGATTGGTCGAATTGGTCGAATTGGTCGAATCGAATTGGTCGGAATTGGCAAATGTAAACATTGATTTTCAGATTTTCCATGTAATAACGTTTCCAAAAATGTATAGGTTTGCTAATCTACCATGATTTTGAACGAAAAAAACATTGTGAACCTGACCAATATTTTATTTATTTTCTTGTTTGTACTCTTCTTCTTTTTGCATATATAGTAATTATAGTATTGTACCGCATATCTCACCTAAATGTTTTAAGCAAAATACCTCTTAGCTGAGTTCCTTCTGCGATCAGGCTAATAACTGAACACCAGAAGGTCCTTGGTAAAACTCCCAATTTCACACTGACAAGATTCCTGTTCATTAGAAGTAGCTGCTGATGGGTAACAAATCCAGATTACAATGTTAGATGCATTATAGCAATCCTAATGAATTTCCATGAGCACACAACAGGCAAGAATACGGAACATTACTAATTCCCTCCAATAGGTTCCACGCACCCCCACTTCACTCCGCCCGCTCTTACACCCACATCCCTCCAAATTTCCTGCTTCCGATGCAATGCCTCATCGTGGCCATTTGGCCTCTTTCCCTTAAGGTAAACCTCCAGTCATTTGGCTTCACCAGGTGAGGTGTCTACTTTTTATGATGATTATATTTGATTGGTATTTTGATGATTACTGAGCCGGTATCCCAATGTTTTGAAAGTTTTTCACCTTCTCCATCCAATACCAGACGATTGTAGACTACTGAAGTTGGACCTGTAACCAACTATGGTATGTGAGAGTACAACTTCCATATGCAGTAGTTCTATCTATACCATTTTTTCCTGCTAGCACAGGGTAATAAATATAATATCTCTCCAGCTTACACAAGAAGGAAAATCATTTTATAAAAGATAAACAGCCATTTCTGAGCTAAGGCAATCCTGCGAAGAACGGATATTCAATATCTCCTGAATATCTTTCATGGCTTGCCGACTTCCCCACCAAACGTTGACAGTTTGTAGCTCTCCACGGAGTCCTCTTATATGTTCTGCCAAAAGAGGCTGGAGTGCCCCAAGCCAGCATCTTGCACCCATATACCTCTTCCGATTACTGTATGCAATTAGGGTGGCCCTTAAACGGGGTGAAAATTTTACAATGTTAATTTGAATGTTCTCATGGCCTATATCTGATCCAGTTTGGATAGAAACACTGCAGTCAAAATTTCGTACAAGTCTGTTTATATTTGGAGGTAGTCCAGGCACCTTCAAGAATCAAGATTTTATATATATTTTATTTTTTGTATATTTTATATTTCTCGTCCATAGATGTGATAATTATTCGTAAGCATGTTTTATCAAACGGTGTTTATATATTTCTGTGATGCATACTGTATTATCTGTGATATGTGTTTTTAGTGTTACGTGACCTCAATCACATGGCCTCTAGGGAGAAATGTTCAAGGGTGCTGGACTACCTCTACATATTTATGAATTTAGCTGACATGTGGCCTGTTTTGGTTTTATGGCAAATGGACCAGTTGTAGAGGGTGAGAGCGTAACATTTCAAACCTTTAAAAATCAGGGCCACCCTAGTATGCATTAATAACCTTTCACATGCATGGGAAGCCTGGTGTTGGCTTAGCGGTTAGGGTGCCAGCTTGGGATCCTAGGATCCTGGGTTCGAATCCTGGTCAATCGCTAAATTAACGCCAGGGGGGTTGACTCAGCCTGTCATCCTTCCGAGGTCGGCAAATTGAGTACCAGCTCCCTGGTAATTCCCTGTGTGTCGCAAGAGGTGACCAACAGAGTTAGCGGCAGGAACGGCTTCCGGCCATAAAACATTGCTTCAAAAAGGGGACCAAGGTGCCCGAAAAAGGCCAACCCCTGCTCTGTGGGGAACTTCAAAAAGGGGACCATGGTGCCCAAAAAAAGGCCAACCCCTGCTCTGCGGGGAACTTCAAAAAGGGGACCATGGTGCCCCAAAAAAGGCCAACCCCTGCTCTGCGGGGGACTTCAAAAAGGGGAACATGGTGCCCAAAAAAAGGCCAACCCCTGCTCTGCGGGGGAAAATGGCCTCTAAAGGTGGTTTACATGCAAGGAAAAACCTATTTTCTTCTTAGCCGATGACTTCCATAATATGCCATACAATACCACATCCCATGTAGCTTCTCTCTCTGATAACCTGGGAAGGATCAGATACTGGTTCAGCACTTGGATTGCCAAAGCATAGCATTGGCTTATGGGTTAACGTGGCTGGCTTAAGATCTTAGGGTCTTGAGTTTGAGCCAGTTTAACCTTCTTCCTTTAATCTAGAAGAGAAGTTCAACATAACCTGATTTTAAGGTGAAACAACATTGCAGTTGTGCAATGATTAAAGTCATGACACTGCGATAACATTGAACAGTTCAGGGTGACAAGGAGAGGTAAACTGCAGACCAAGACTTACGATCTTGCACAGACACTTGTTCTTGTTGACGAGCTGCTCCAGCGAGAGGTGTTCAATAATTTCTGCTTCACAAAGGGCTCTTTCATTGTCCTGCTTGTTGGCGAGTCTGAGGAACAAAGTGAAGAATACCAGGTGAACAATTCCTACTTTAAATACGTTTGCCTCAGTCTGTATAATCAGAGTGTGCACATATCAGAGAGAGAGTGCCTACCTGCAAAACAATGTCGGTCCTACCTGTTATATAGAAAGCTAAGGTTAGAGTATCTTCTCTAAAAAGTCTCTTAGGCTACATATGAGAGCCTACCTGGTCTATTCAGCTGATTGTCTAGGTGGGTATCACTTTTCAGTTCTCCAGACCAAGGCAAAAGCAAAAGCAACACAGATCGGTCAAAACTGGCAAATCTTCAACTCGTTCATCATAATAAGAATCTTCCGATGGTGTATTTCCGAGCTGCCTCTCTCAATAGCAATGATTCTGGTACCATCTGACAGATATTTCCTTGGTGCAGCATCCTTTGCTATTGTAACTTTAATGGTTTGATAGGATTCCACAAAAATTATGCAAAACTGTATTCCTTTGTAAAGAAATAGGAAGGCATCAGAGGGGTGGCGGGACTATGACTGTCAATCAGTCTGATGGGGGCGGGACTATGACTGTCAATCAGCCTGATGGGGGCAGGACTATGACTGTCAATCAGCCTGATGGGGGCGGGACTATGACTGTCAATCAGCCTGATGGGGGCAGGACTATGACTGTCAATCAGCCTGATGGGGGCAGGACTATGACTGTCAATCAGCCTGATGGGGGCGGGACTATGACTGTCAAACAGCCTGATGGGGGCGGGACTATGACTGTCAATCAGCCTGATGGGGGCGGGGCTGTTGGACACATTTGCTCTTGGGCCAATCAGATCTAAATGGGTGTGGTTAACGGTGATTTATCTCGTGCCACGTGAGGAGAATGCTGTCCCTCACGTCATGTGGGGAGAATACTGTCCCTCATGTCATGTGGGGCGAATGCTGTGCCTCATGTCACATGGGGAGAATGCTGTCCCTCATGTCATGTGAGGTGAATGCTGGCCCTCATGTACCGTGAGGTTAATGCTTTCCTTCATGTCACGTGGGGAGAATGCTGTCCCTCGTGTCATGTGAGGAGAATGCTGGGGCTCATGTCACGTGAGGAGAATGCTGTCCATCATGTCACGTGAGGAGAATGCTGTCGCTCATGTCATGTGGGGAGAATGCTGTCGCTCATGTCATGTTGGGAGAATACTGCCCTCATGTCATGTGGGGAGAATGCTGTCGCTTATGTCATGTGGGGAGAATACTGTCCCTCATGTCATGTTGGGAGAATACTGTCCCTCATGTCACGTGGGGAGAATGCTGTCCCTCATGTCATGTGGGGAGAATGCTGTCCCTCATGTCACGTGGGGAGAATGCTGTCCCTCATGTCATGTGGGGACAATGCTGTCCCTCGTGTCATGTGGGGACAATGCTGTCCCTCGTGTCATGTGAGGAGAATGCTGTCCCTCATGTCATGTGAGGTAAATGCTGTCCCTCATGTCTCGTGAGGAGAATGCTGTCCCTCATGTCACATGAGGAGAATGCTGTCCCTCATGTCACGTGAGGCGAATGCTGTCCTTCATGTCATGTGGGGGAGAATGCTGTCCCTCATGTCACGTGTGAAGAATGCTGTCCCTCATGTCACGTGGGGAGAATGGTCCCTCATGTCACGAGGAGAATGCTGTCCCTCATGTCACGTGGGGAGAATGCTGTCCCTCATGTCACGTGGGGAGAATGCTGTCCCTCATGTCATGTGAGGAAAAATGCTGTCCCTCATGTCATGTGAGGAGAATGCTGTCCATAATGTCACGTGAGGAGAATGCTGTCCCTCATGTCACGTGAGGAGAATGCTGTCCCTCATGTCACGTGAGGAGAATGCTGTCCCTCATGTCATGTTGGGAGAATACTACCCTCATGTCATGTTGGGAGAATGCTGTCCATCATGTCATGTTGGGAGAATACTGTCCGTCATGTCATGTTGGGAGAATGCTGTCCCTTATGTCATGTTGGGAGAATACTATCCCTCATGTCATGTTGGGAGAATGCTGTCCATCATGTCATGTTGGGAGAATGGTGTCCCTGTCATGTTGGGAGAATACTGTCCCTGTCATGTTGTGAGAATACTGTCCCTCATGTCATGTTGGGAGAATGCTGCCGCTCATGTCATGTTCGGAGAATGCTGTCCCTCATGTCATGTTGGGAGAATACTGTCCCTGTCATGTTGGGAGAATACTGTCCCTCATGTCATGTTGGGAGAATGCTGCTGCTCATATCATGTTGGGAGAAACTGTCCCTCATGTCATGTTGGGAGAATGCTGCCGCTCATGTCATGTTGGGAGAATGCTGCCGCTCATGTCATGTTGGGAGAATGCTGCCGCTCATGTCATGTTCGGAGAATGCTGTCCATCATGTCATGTTGGGAGAATGGTGTCCCTGTCATGTTGGGAGAATACTGTCCCTCATGTCATGTTGGGAGAATGCTGCCGCTCATGTCATGTTGGGAGAATACTGTCCCTCATGACATGTTGGGAGAATACTGTCCCTCATGTCATGTTGGGAGAATACTGTCCCTCATGTCATGTTGGGAGAATACTGTCCCTCATGTCATGTTGGGAGAATACTGTCCCTCATGTCATGTTGGGAGAATACTGTCCCTCATGTCATGTTGGGAGAATGCTGCCGCTCATGTCATGTTGGGAGAATGCTGCTGCTCATGTCATGTTCGGAGAATGCTGTCCATCATGTCATGTTGGGAGAATGGTGTCCCTGTCATGTTGGGAGAATGTGGCCATCATGTCATGTTGGGAGAATACTGTCCCTCATGTCATGTTGGGAGAATGCTGCCGCTCATGTCATGTTGGGAGAATGCTGCCGCTCATGTCATGCTGGGAGAATGCTGCCGCTCATGTCATGTTGGGAGAATGCTGCCGCTCATGTCATGTTGGGAGAATGCTGCCGCTCATGTCATGTTGGGAGAATGCTGCCGCTCATGTCATGTTGGGAGAATGCTGCCGCTCATGTCATGTTGGGAGAATACTGTCCATCATGTCATGTTGGGAGAATGCTGCCGCTCATGTCATGTTGGGAGAATGCTGCCGCTCATGTCATGTTGGGAGAATGCTGCCGCTCATGTCATGTTGGGAGAATGCTGCCGCTCATGTCATGTTGGGAGAATACTGTCCATCATGTCATGTTGGGAGAATGCTGCCGCTCATGTCATGTTGGGAGAATGCTGCCGCTCATGTCATGTTGGGAGAATGCTGCCGCTCATGTCATGTTGGGAGAATGCTGCCGCTCATGTCATGTTGGGAGAATACTGTCCCTCATGTCATGTTGGGAGAATACTGCCGCTCATGTCATGTTGGGAGAATGCTGCCGCTCATGTCATGTTGGGAGAATGCTGCCGCTCATGTCATGTTGGGAGAATACTGCCGCTCATGTCATGCTGGGAGAATGCTGCCGCTCATGTCATGTTGGGAGAATACTGCCGCTCATGTCATGTTGGGAGAATGCTGCCGCTCATGTCATGTTGGGAGAATGCTGCCGCTCATGTCATGTTGGGAGAATGCTGCCGCTCATGTCATGTTGGGAGAATACTGTCCCTCATGTCATGTTGGGAGAATACTGCCGCTCATGTCATGTTGGGAGAATGCTGCCGCTCATGTCATGTTGGGAGAATGCTGCCGCTCATGTCATGTTGGGAGAATACTGCCGCTCATGTCATGTTGGGAGAATGCTGCCGCTCATGTCATGTTGGGAGAATACTGCCGCTCATGTCATGTTGGGAGAATACTGCCGCTCATGTCATGTTGGGAGAATGCTGCCGCTCATGTCATGTTGGGAGAATGCTGCCGCTCATGTCATGTTGGGAGAATGTTGCCGCTCATGTCATGTTGGGAGAATACTGTCCATCATGTCATGTTGGGAGAATACTGTCCCTCATGTCATGTTGGGAGGATGCTGCCGCTCATGTCATGTTGGGAGAATGCTGCCGCTCATGTCATGTTGGGAGAATGCTGTCCATCATGTCATGTTGGGAGAATGGTGTCCCTGTCATGTTGGGAGAATGCTGCCGCTCATGTCATGTTGGGAGAATGCTGCCGCTCATGTCATGTTGGGAGAATGCTGTCCCTGTCATGTTGGGAGAATGCTGCCGCTCATGTCATGTTGGGAGAATGCTGTCCCTGTCATGTTGGGAGAATGCTGCCGCTCATGTCATGTTGGGAGAATACTGTCCATCATGTCATGTTGGGAGAATGCTGCCGCTCATGTCATGTTGGGAGAATGCTGCCGCTCATGTCATGTTCGGAGAATGCTGTCCATCATGTCATGTTGGGAGAATGGTGTCCCTGTCATGTTGGGAGAATACTGTCCCTGTCATGTTGGGAGAATACTGTCCCTCATGTCATGTTGGGAGAATGCTGTCGCTCATGTCATGTTGGGAGAATGCTGCCGCTCATGTCATGTTGGGAGAATGCTGTCCATCATGTCATGTTGGGAGAATGGTGTCCCTGTCATGTTGGGAGAATACTGTCCCTGTCATGTTGGGAGAATACTGTCCCTGTCATGTTGGGAGAATACTGTCCCTCATGTCATGTGAGGAGAATGCTGTCCCTCATGTCATGTGAGGAGAATGCTGCCGCTCATGTCATGTTGGGAGAATACTGTCCCTCATGTCATGTTGGGAGAATGCTGCCGCTCATGTCATGTTGGGAGAATGCTGTCCCTCATGTCATGTGAGGAGAATGCTGTCCCTCATGTCATGTGAGGAGAATGCTGCCGCTCATGTCATGTTGGGAGAATACTGTCCCTCATGTCATGTTGGGAGAATGCTGCCGCTCATGTCATGTTGGGAGAATACTGTCCCTCATGTCATGTTGGGAGAATGCTGCCGCTCATGTCATGTTGGGAGAATGCTGTCCCTCATGTCATGTGAGGAGAATGCTGTCCCTCATGTCATGTGAGGAGAATGCTGCCGCTCATGTCATGTTGGGAGAATACTGTCCCTCATGTCATGTGTAAGGAGAATGCTGTCCCTCATGTCATGTGAGGAGAATGCTGTCCCTCGTATCATGTGGCGAGAACGAAATGATGTGTGAAATGGTGGAAGAGTGCTGGAGCAAGACCGTGTCAATGAGGTGTGAATTATGGTGTGAATGGGTAATTAACTCTTGAGGTCTGACTCTGCCCTATTTACATTAATTATTATGAGATAAATTGGTCCATTTAACATCGTTTTACAGAACTTTGGTGTTTTTAATGACGTAAGCATGACATTAACCAAAGACCAAAGTGTATTTAGAATGTTAGATCTATAATGTACAGTATTTCCATTGCAATGTGAGCACGTCCATAAAGTTTGTACTACAACATTTGTAAATCAGTAGTAGAACATCTATATATATATTTTTTTTATTATTAAAAAAAATTTTTTTAAATGCAAAAGGATGTCGGGATGTTACTCCAAAAAGTATGCAAACAAGGTAGGGATGATCACAAGAAGTGATCACGTGAAAGCATCCCTATGAAATTTGCTTCCTGGACCACACCCAGCGTTAAATAACACCAGGTACAGCCCACGTGACACTCAAATTTGTCAATGATAAAAAGCAAATGTACATTATAAGTGCCTTGGTTGTAAGATGAGATAGTCGTGATTCTCAGGCAGAGTGAGTACCTCGGGTAAGAATGCTACATTTGAATCAGTTTCAACGTGTGACGGAAAATTTGGAAGAACGTTTGTTTAGTTTGCACTTGGAAAGAAATTTTTTCTCATGGGATTTATCGGTTTCTTTTTGATCAGATCTCATGAGAAATCGCAGCAGATTTGTGTATGTAAGAGTGGTGTCAGTGTTGCAGGTTGCCTTGTCCTTTCAGACAGGATGCTTTCACAAACTCAGCACTGTGTGGTTACCCGGAAAGGAAACGCACGGCTCACTCACATTACGACACAGCAAGATTGTGAGATCATGCAGAGCAAAGTTCCTTTCAAACCGACTGCGACCCATAACTCATACAACCCTTAAAAGCAATCACTCGATCGATTCCTAATTTAGTGCTTGCATTTACGGGGCAAAAATTCAATGCATTTCTGGAAAAAGAAAAGTGAATATTATCCCCCCCCCCCCCCCCCCAAAAAAAAAGCAACTGTAAAAATTTGGAATTTTCAGAGAGATTTTAAAATGAGGATTCATGAAGCTGTACGAATTTTAAAAAGGTGAAGGGTTCCACATTTGGAGAGAATATCTAAAGAATGATCGATCACCGAAAGTGTTCAACCGAGGTAAGGATAATATTTTTTGGATACAAAATCGAGGCTCGTGTAAGAGCAAACATTAATCAAAAAAAAAAAACTGACACACAAAACATATAATAAAGGGAGCGGGAGACAAGATGGGGAGAGAGAGGGAAGCACACAAGTACAACATTTGAGAGCAGGGACATCGGGAGATCTGTGGGAGGGAGAGGGCTTGGAGGGAGGAGGCGTGGGAAGGCGGGCACGGGTGGGAGAGATAAAAACACATGGACACTGCTAGGACTTCCAGGAAAGAAGTTGGTATTTCAAAAAAAGTGGATCTGGGGTGAATTAGCGGAGGTAGAACAGATCAAGGTTTTGGATGGGGGATGATAAGAGATGGTGGTGAACAGCTGTTTAAAAGACCTGGAGGGAGGAGTGGGATTGAAAGGAGTGTGGGAGTTTGTTCCAGAGGCGGGAGAAAAGTGGAATGAAGGAGTGAAGGTGAGCAGAGAGTCTTGATTTTGGCAGTTTAACCATGAGAGGGTTGCAGGCAGATCCTGTGCGACCTGTAGGAATATTTGGGGGATAATGCCATTGTTAGGCCGTCGCTCTCTTGAAGACATTTAAGGTGTGATTTTGGTATTAATGTAAGTAGAAACCACTTAGGTAAAGATTATATAGGTCAATAGTGATATATTTACCTTGCGCTCGCGAAGCGAAAAGCGAGGTTAGGAATTCGGTTGCGTATGTCCGTACGTGTGACGTGTCTGCATTTAAAAAAATCATTTTCTCGGCAACCGTTGGTCCGATTGACACAAATTTTTACCATTGGATCCTGTATAATTATTTTATTCATAATTATAACGTCATAGGTCACGTGGTACAGGTGCCATATTGTAAAAATCGAAAAACGTTGCACCTCTATATCTCCGAAACCGCTCATGGAAGAAATTGAAACGTGGCTCATTGTCAAGTACGTACTCCCCCATGGGGAATAAAATATGTTAATGATGATTTCATTGGTACCTTAACTTTGACGTCATAATTCGACAAGTAGACCCATTAGTATGAATTTTTTTTCTCTGCAATTCTTGGTCCGATTGATATGAAACTTTCACCATAGGAATGCCTCCTCCTGGAGAATATTTTAATGATAATTATGACGTCATAGGTCACATGGTACTGGCGCCATCTTGGAAAAACTTTGAAAAACATCTTGAAGAAAATGCCATCTTGGTACAGGTGATGACGTCATTGGAGCCGTAATTATGACGTCATATTTCGACACGGACAACCCATAGTCTGATCAGACATTTGTTGAAATGAAATTTATTGAGCCTGATCTACGCAACAATTATATTAGAGAACATAAATTTTTGATGGAATCACTCACGTGATGTGGCAGCCATATTGGATCAAAGAAAAAAACCGTTCAAAAACAGAAGAGTTGGCTCGCACCAAGTTGACTGCGCAGGGTAAGTATTCTATGAATACCATCTAGTTAAATCTATTTGTTGGCATAAACTTTAACTCAGGCCAGAATGAAAACATGGAGCACAGCTGTGCAATGTTGGTACCATGTCAGTCAAATTCTCATCATTTCCCTAACAACTCAACATTGTGGTTGCCCATCTCGGTTTGTGACAAGCTAATGTTGTAATTTCAACGCATCTTTGAACCCACAATTATTATACTATACTATCGTGAATTGATGAATAGTATTATCGCTGAAATGCTTTCAAAACCATGCTCATGAGTATAAGCCCTGGAAAACAATGTACTCCATCTCAATTCTCCAAGCCTGGTGTTGGCCTAGCGGTTAAGTTGGCTGGTTTAAGATCTTAGGGTTTTGAGTGGCCTAGCGGTTAAGTTGGCTGGCTTAAGATCTTAGGGTTTTGAGTGGCCTAGCGGTTAAGTTGGCTGGCTTAAGATCTTAGGGTTTTGAGTGGCCAAGCGGTTAAGTTGGCTGGCTTAAGATCTTAGGGTTTTGAGTGGCCTAGCGGTTAAGTTGGCTGGCTTGAGATCTTAGGGTTTTGAGTGGCCTAGCGGTGAAGTTGGCTGGCTTAAGGTCTTAGGGTTTTGAGTGGCCTAGCGGTTAAGTTGGCTGGCTTAAGGTCTTAGGGTTTTGAGTGGCCTAGCAGTTAAGTTGGCTGGCTTGAGATCTTCGGGTTTTGAGTGGCCTAGTGGGTTTTTTTTTTGGTTTTTTTGTGTACTGAATCGAGGCTCGTGAAAGAGCTAAAAGTTGGCTGGCTTAAGATCTTAGGGTTTTGAGTGGCCTAGCGGTTAAGTTGGCTGGCTTAAGGTCTTAGGGTTTTGAGTGGCCTAGCGGTTAAGTTGGCTGGCTTAAGGTCTTAGGGTTTTGAGTGGCCGAGCAGTTAAGTTGGCTGGCTTGAGATCTTCGGGTTTTGAGTGGCCTAGTGGGTTTTTTTTTTTGTTTTTTTTGTGTACTGAATCGAGGCTCGTGAAAGAGCTAAAAGTTGGCTGGCTTAAGATCTTAGGGTTTTGAGTGGCCTAGCGGTTAAGTTGGCTGGCTTAAGATCTGAGGGTTTTGAGTGGCCTAGCGGTTAAGTTGGCTGGCTTAAGATCTTAGGGTTTTGAGTGGCTGAGCAGTTAAGTTGGCTGGCTTAAGATCTCAGGGTTTTGAGTGGCCTAGCGGTTAAGTTGGCTGGCTTAAGATCTTAGGGTTTTGAGTGGCTGAGCGGTTAAGTTGGCTGGCTTAAGATCTCAGGGTTTTGAGTGGCCTAGCGGTTAAGTTGGCTGGCTTAAGATCTTAGGGTTTTGAGTGGCTGAGCGGTTAAGTTGGCTGGCTTAAGATCTCAGGGTTTTGAGTGGCCTAGCGGTTAAGTTGGCTGGCTTAAGATCTTAGGGTTTTGAGTGGCCTAGCGGTTAAGTTGGCTGGCTTAAGATCTTAGGGTTTTGAGTGGCCTAGCGGTTAAGTTGGCTGGCTTGAGATCTTAGGGTTTTGAGTTTGAGCCCCTGCCCTTCCGTTAAATAACACCAGGTGGGTTGACTCAGCCTGTCATCCTTCCGATGTCGGCAAAATGAGTACAAGTTTATTGGAAACGGGGGGCACTGCATCAGTGGCGGGCACTGCACTGCATCTGTGCTCCCAGAAATGGAAAGAAAAAAAAAATTCAATATCTCCCTTGCCAAAGTTTCCTATCATGTTGGAAACGAAATGCATTTTAAGTGCAATTTTGAAGATGGCCAGAAAAACAGACATTGTGACAAGGTGTCACATGCTTTGATGACATCTTGGTCGACAGTGCACAATGTAAATCCCACCCGCTACGAGGCTACTTCAGATGGGTTTGTTGAAGGACGGTGGCTTTGATTAATTAGCACGATGTGGCATGAGCAGTCAAGCAAAGGCGGCTGCTACTTGCTAGAACCTGACAAACCAGTCAAACCACAGTACAACCAGAATGGAACATCGATCAAGAAGAGGCAGCCACAGACCAAAGGGGAGGAGAGAGAAATGCACATGTGGAGCAAAAGGAAAATGTTGAGATGGGTAGAGTTTGAAGGACTACAAACAGGCACAACGTTTTTCTTGCTTCGATGGAAGATCATCCGACGTCAGCACCGACACGAGGCCTCTGAATTAGAAACGCAGGCCTGTCTGACAGGTAAGGCTCAATTATGTAAGTCGAGGTCAACTTTTGAACAATCTCAATATTCAAAATGGAAAGGATATCAGATAATACAGCTCCATTAAACTTTAATTTAGCCTGGGGAACTTTAACCATACACTGTGAATGGTGAATGCAATTCATTGTTTCCCTTTGGTTAATGGATAAACATCAAGGGCCTTCAGACAGTAATAACAGCCAATTCAAATCCTATGCAGACCATTCTTGACATTTGTTTGCGCAGATTTGTGGTAAACCCTTTTCTGGGCCTCACAATCAGTCACAACCCCAGAAAAAGCAAGATATTAAAGTTGACCCTCAAAGTCAGCTGCAGACTGAGCATCCTCTGTCATGCCAAGTTATTCCTTGTTAAATCTGAACTTCTCATGGACTGTAAAGCCTTTGTTTGTCACTCAATGGTGTATCTCTCCCCGATGGGCTGGTGACCCTCGTTTCAAATGTCTCACTCCGGGATGCGATGGATTCTCAACATCATTTTCATCTCCGCAAACAAGCAGAAGCACTGGCATGCTGTTCCTTCATCGAGGACAAGTTGGCATTTATTTCCCTCCTCCCTTTTTTGGCCTTTCTTTCCCTGCTCTTTCACCCCATAACCCAACCCTAGCTGCCCATGATGAATGCTTTCTTCCATTAACCACCTTCATCACCTGAGGATGAAGGAGGATGAGGAGGATGAGAGTCATACCCCAAAAGTCTGCTAGTTGCTACCCCACAAAAAAACAGATCGATCACAATGAAATTGTTGAGGAGGACCTCGTCCTAGAACTTCTTCAGGCACAAAAAGTCTGAATAACCGCAGTGTGTGCGTGATGTTATCAACGCCCTCGAGCCTCAACAAGTAGCATGTCCTGCACCACATTGTGTTCTGAAAGTTGTCACTATTATGTTTATGAACAAAACTATGTGTGATCGGTTATTTTCATCCCTGCAAAGAACCAGAACTTACTTAAGCTACGTTATGTGTTAAACTCAGACTTGGCAATCTTACATTCCCCGGCATTGAAAAGGACTTCTCCGCCTCCGTGTTGTTAGTAACTGTGTCGGTTCCGGTTGCTGATAAGAAGAAGGATTAAAGTCTGTCTCGCTCTGTGTTGACGTTTCCAATCGGGAGAAGTAAACCGCTCGTCATCATTGTTGGATATGTGGTATTGTACTGTTGTACCATCCCTTTCACTTGCCATTCAGAGTGGCTTCCTGATACAGACACAAGGTATATAAGAGTACCAGAAGGAGCCCAGGCACAGCATCCAAAACCAAAATATTATCCGGGGGCACATGTCCTGTCCCCCCACTACCGCTCCCCCAGCTACATGTGCTTTATAGGCTGTCCTCTTGTTGCCAAGCGACATCATCACTAGCTAGACACCATAGAACTTGCGATTTTTGTTATGTATAACTGCCTTAGGTTGCCCTCTGAAACTTGTGCGGAACGCACACACACTTACCAAGATTACCATGCTTATTAACAATCAAATGATTTGACATCAGAGATGTCACCGAGATAAAAACCTGGCAAATCGGGTCGATTTGTAGCATCTCTGCCTGAAATATATATATATTTTATCTAAATAACTGGTTATGTCAACTCTGTAAAGGGGCTTTTGGCCCACCCAGCAATTTAAAGGAAAAAGAAAACCCACAGCCTATGAAGAATTGAATGGAGTACTACCCTAAGTCTGCAACAAACAGGACGGAGCAGACCAAGTGTCACTTTTATCCGTAACTCACGGACTTTGTCAGGCCCTTAGACCCAGCTCTGGCACACGGCTCGGTTTTCTTCCCTTCACAACCATCTTTAAAAGGACCAAGAAACAATGAGCATGCCAACATCATCGATATTCTGCTCAATCTGAGTTTGCAATGTATTTCTGGGATGGTGATGTGTTTTCACCACTGTTAAGTTCTCTTGTTTTTTTCTTCTGATGTGTGTTAAATTCCCACCAATCTGATCATGTGTGTTAAATAACAATCTGAAGAATAAATTTGATCTCATCGGCAAATTCCTGGTACGTACTGTCAAATTGTCAGGGGGAGGGGGTGGGGAGGACAACAAAGCACAGAAAGAGCAGAGGATGCAAGACGAGAAATGAGGAGGTATAAGACAGAGAGACCACTGACCTGTCTGCGATGGGAAAGCGATAGGCCCACAGACAGCTTCGCAGGACATTCCAATAATCTTGAAGTCCTTGCTTTCTTTGTCCTAACGCTGAGCAAGGTGTGAGGCAGGTTAGTCAGTTGAGAGAAAAGAAAGCCCAGGTCTCTTTATTGTTTGATCAGAAACCTCCCTTTCCATTACAACCACGGGCAGGCCATTAACTGCCGGAACAAGGATCAATTTGAGACTGGTCATTAGATTACGAGTAGCATATCACATTTGAGTGCTGAAAGATTGCTTTACGCACTTTCCGCACAATGGGAAGGGGGTATGTTGCTTTCTTTCTTTTTTTAATAATTTTTTTTTAAAGTCATTTTTAATCAATTTGTGAAAATTTCTAAAAAAAAGATTCCACTTTGACATTATGGTGTATTATGTGTAGATCAGTGACAAAAAAAATCCCACTTTAATCGATTTAAAATTCAGGCTGTAACACAACAAAATGTGAAAAAAGTCAAGGGGTGCGAATACGTTCTTAAGGCCCTGTAAGTGCAGTTGTTCATATGCAACCACCCATACACACCATATCACATCATTCAATGGCAATTGCAAACCCAGATTGAGCAATTTTTTGATAATTATGACATGCTAAACGGTTTCTTGCTCTGGAAGAAAATTGCGAAAGGACTAAAACTAAACCTCATGCCTGAGCTGGAAAGACAAGGGTAGAGGAAGTCGGTGTGTTAAATCACCGAAGACCAGGTCTGCTCTATCCTGTCTTATGCAAAACCGGCAAAGTATTACTGGTGCAATTCTTAATCAACAGTACTTTTGTCCTTGAATAGTGGATCGTGTGTGTGTGTGTGTGTGTGTGTGTGTGTGTGTGTGTGTGTGTGTGTGTGTGTGTGTGTGTGTGTGTGCGTGTGTGTGTGTGTGTGTGTGTGTGTGTGTGTGTGTGTGTGTGTGTATTTCTAACAGGATGGCACGTAAGTGGCACAATTATTCTTGAACTGTCTACCCGGGTAATTTGATTCTCGGCCTGACTATAGACTGGCACAATCTGCATTTCACAAGCTGGGTGTTGCATCACAAAGTGTGCCATCCATCAGATGAATATTAATTTGGGTCTTCCATCTGCTAGCATTAGTTGGTGGACGTTAAAAATCCCACAGTCTCCTTCACAAAAAGTACGGGAGTTATCGCCGGCATCCTGAACAAATTCCAAATTCCTACCCCAACTCTCACCAAACTGCACTCGGCAAGTGTTTCAATCATATTCCAGTACACCTCGGAATGTGAGTTGAATGAGGTGGTCTTGCTGCAGTGGACTGGTTACCACCTGCTTGAGTAAACGAATACGTGATCGCAAAATTACATAAATACTGTCATCAATTTCTGATACTCTTTGTTTTGCATCAGGAATTTAAATAATGGCATCACACAACAAAATGTGAAAAACGTCAAGGGGTGTGAATACTTTCTGATAAAGGCATTATACTTAAACAGTGTTAAGGAGACTTCAGAAGAAAGGCCTCTGTGCTGGGATAAAATGTCGATTTACTACTGAATGAAGTTGCATTAAAAAGAATAGAGATTATATATAATAATGTGCCATGAATTGAGTTCGTCAATGATACTGTCTTTCTGTAGGTGGGGTGACAGAACTTTGGGATTACCATCATAAGGTGTGGCCATGACATCTGGAATGTCAATAAGCTGTGCAATACAACTGTCAAACAGAAAGTACATAAAATTGAAGAATTGCAGATGGGCCACCAAACCTAGCATCCCCATTCAAGAAGCAGCCATCTCACATGACAAACAGATTGGCAGCAGGAGTCGGATCAAATCCCACAGGAAATCCAGGAATTGGAAAACTCTACCCAAATGCAATACATATGTTTTTGAAGTCAGCTAAACAAGTGTGTAGCCTTTTGCAGGCTGCGAGAGTTAATCTCAACCACTACCAACCACTACCTTCATCACTATGTTACAACACCAATAGTAAGAGGAACAGCATTACGTAATATAAAGATGCAAGGGCAATATTTTTGACATTGGTAAAAGTAGATGTAGGAAAAGGATGGCATATTTCAGGGGATGGAGAAGACATGATGAGAATAAGATAACCTTAACTACGAGCAGATAGCCGCTCACACAGTCATCGGTGATGGCACACATCTCTGATAAAACTAGAGTTTATAGAACACATTACCCTGCGCTATCTCGATAAACAAGGACGTGGGCGGGGGTCGACAAGCGGCAAATTTGATTGGTCATGATTATATAAAATGCCGTCATATTTTGTCCAAATACTGCTAAACAGAAGGGTTTTGAAAGTGCTAAAAAGGAGATTTGCAGTCTACATGTTCAAGTATATAATTAAATTGAAATAAAATAAAGATTTTAAATGTTGTAGAAAAAAGAATTCAGAAGTTTACCGCCATCGAGGCAGCGTCTTTTACACCACCTTATGCAATACATTACATTCGTTATTTGTGTCTGTTGTTTGTGTCTTTTATGATGTCTTTAAAAACGGAAAGTTTCCTGTTTGGGCAGGCAGAGTAAAACATATATGTCGCTCCTCTCTGCGCATGCCAGATCAGGTTGAATTCAGAGCCAAAGTACAGTAGTGCTGAACTACAGATTCATTTTCCAATTTGTGTTGCGATTCATGTTCAAAATATATAATTCAATTGAAATCAAGTTGTTCCTCGATCAGCTTTTGGCCTCGCATATGTGGGGTGATAATTATTGTTCTAAGTATTTAGAACCCTGGTGTTGGGCTAGCGGCTGGGGTGCCGGCTTAGGATCCTAGGATCCTGGGTTCGTAATCCCGGTCGATCGCTGAATTAACGCCAGGGGGGTTGACTCAGCCTGTCATCCTTCCGAGGTCGGCTAATTGAGTACCAGTTCACTGGTAATTCCCTGTTTGTCGTTAAAGGCGGCAAAAATGGTTGGCGTCAGGAAGGGCATCCGGCCGTAAAACATTGCTTCAAAAAGGGGACCGAAAAAACAACAACAACCACGGTTCCCGAAAAAGGCCAACCCCCGCTTTGCGGGGAAAAATGGCCTCTAAAGGTGGTTTTTTTTTTTAAAGTATTTAAAATAAAAATACCAGACATCTGAGAAGAAATGCAATTGTGAAAATCTGTAGGTTTGTTCAAGAGAATTTATATTGTCATTTTGCTGCTTTGCATGACCAGCTCTGTGTCGATCTTGCAGAGCCATCATGAGGGACCGACTGAAGGAGCTGCATGACCTTGTAGAGAACAATGACGACAGCAATGGTGATGCGTTCATGGAAATCGATGACAAAAAAGAACTGGGGATCAATGACAAGGAAGAGCTTGAGTTACCATCGATTGCGGCAACCTTCCACAACTACGAGAAAGAACCAATCATGGAGGCATTCCACAAGGAGGTGGACTCTCTTTATGAAGATATAGCAAAGCTGCACAAAGAAGTGAGAATAAAGTGTTAAATGCTTGTTAATCTCACCTTATAACCCCCTTTTTGATGTAGGGAGCTCGCTATCTGTTTTGTTAACTCACTATTGACTAGCAATATTTTTGACAGTACTGCTCACTATTGACAGTACTGCAAACAGACAGACAAACAGACAGACAAACAGACAGACAGACAGACAAACCAACCGATCAACATACTTGCCGGAATCTTTTCCGGCAAGTAACAAACGGACTCAAATGCAATACCCTCTCCTCTGGTGAGGGTAACTAGAACAACACTCATCGCCGTCACGACATCGACTGATATGCCTCCGCCCACATTATTACATCTTTATAACTAGCAACGATGCCCGCCCTATGGGCGGGGCTTCAATTGGGAAGCCCAAATGAAAAGGCAAAATATCAGAAATTGAAGGCTTTTTTATTTTAAACGATTCATATAAACATCCGTTGAATCATATCACACGCAAATCATCAAAATCTAAACAGTACATGGCGCCCATTTTGAAAAAGGATTGAATTCTGCAAAATGGAAGCGGCCACTACACGTCTTTCTCAGTCACAAGTTTATGGACCCGACTGGGCCATTGTACATAGTTTGCTTTTCTGGTGGTCGTGGCGGATTTTTGACCGTTGGGTCTGCCCTCTGCTCGGTCCCGGCTCTGCTCCTGGCTTCGCCTGCCCGGCTCCTCCACTGTTTCCTCAGGCCCGCTCCCGTTGTTTGCGGCGGTGGCTGTTTGCCGCTGTGGTCTTGATTAGCGGCTGCAGTCGTTTGCCGCTGCGTTTGCCGCTTTGCCTCCTCGACCTTGGCCTCGTACTCGTCCCTTCGCTCCTGCCTGGCATGGCTCTGAGGTACTCCGCCGCAAGGCTTCTTCTGCTCAATACCCGCTCCACCCCATCATGCATCTCTGCCATCAAATCAAATGGACTCCTCCGACGACCCAGGTACATTCACCGTGGCTCCGGTCGTAAGTTTGTTTATTTGCAATCAGGTCACTCCATCCCCGGCCTCTGGTCGGCTCAGCGCACTCTCACTCTTCGTCCCAGCGCACCTGGTCACAGCAACGCACACGATCGCACCTCCTGCCTACGAACCCTGGCTAAATCACCTGAATTCATCCCTGCTGTTCAAAACAACATCAAGCTCACCCTGTTCAACACCCCGTCCCTCAACAACAAATGCCTCATCCTGAACGAATACATCCTGGATAACAAACTGGACTTTCTCTGTCTCACCGAAACCTGGCAACAACCTCTGGACTACTACACACTTAACCTCACCACACCCAATGGATATTCCTACGTCAATAAACCACGCTCGGAGGGCCGAGGTGGTGGAATTGCCGTTATCCACCGTCAAGACATCAAGACCAACCTCATCTCCATCTCATCTGCTCCATCATTTGAACACCTGGCTTTAAAACTCTCTGGTCGCACGCAGTCAGTCATGGCTGTCGTCTACCGCCCTCCCAAACCACACCCATCATTCCTGTCTGACTTCTCCTACTTTCTGACCCAGCTATGTTCCCTCTCCCCCTCAATCCTCCTCCTTGGTGATTTCAATATCCACATGGACTCCACTGACTCCACAATAACCACTGACTTCACTGATTTACTCACCTGCTTTAACCTCACTCAACATGTCGACTTTCCTACCCATATCCGTGGTCACATTTTGGACCTTGTCTGCTCCACTGGATTAAATTTGCACCATCTCTATGGCTCTGACCTCACCCTCTCTGACCACTTAGCCATCACTCTGACCATCAACATCCCCGCCCCAACACCAAGGCATTATCGCACAATCAACTTCCGTAAGCTAAACGCTCTTTCACCTACCTCATTCTCATCCACCCTCTCTGAAAAAATGTCCACTTCTCCCTTCATTGACCTCCACACCCCTTCTGACCTCACTGACTACTACAACCACACTCTCTCCTCCTGCCTTGACCAGCTTGCGCCTGTAAAAACCAAAACAGTTTCTTTCACCCATTCTGCTCCCTGGTTTACCCCTGAACTCCACCTGATGAAAACTCGTGCTCGCCAACTTGAAAGACTCCGCAATAAAACGGGTCTCACAGTTCACTCCCAAGCCTACAAGGACCACCTACAACACTACAAAGATGCCCTCTCCCGCGCCCGCTCTGCCTACTACTCTCAAATTATCCACTCTGGCTCCGGAAACCCAAAAGCACTCTTCTCGACAATAAACAAACTCCTCCGCCCCCTGAACACCACCACCCAGTCATTCACAGTAGACAACTGCATCTCCTTCCTCTCTTTCTTCCAACGCAAAATTGACAACATCTACAACAGCTTGACCACCGCCGCACCCGCTCCCCCTCCAACCACCTGCCCCCCCTTGTCCTGCCATCCCCTGTCTCGGTTCTCCCCAATCTCCCCTACTGACCTCTCTGAACTCCTCATATGAATGAAAACTGCCACCTGCACTCTTGACCCCATCCCCTCCAGCTTTGTCAAAGCCTCCCTCCCTGCTCTCTCTCCACTTATCATTGCAACAATAAACTCCTCCCTGTCTACAGGCATCGTCCCACCTTCCCTCAAAATTGCTGCTGTTACCCCCATTCTAAAAAAACCTGGTCTAAACCCTGACACCCTAAACAACTTCAGACCCATCTTCAACCTACCCTTTCTGTCAAAAGTTTTGGAACACGCTGTAGCCACTCAACTCAAACATCATCTCTCTGCCAATAACCTGTATGAAACATTCCAATCCGGATTCCGGTCCAACCACAGTACTGAAACTGCTCTCCTCAAAATCACCAACGACCTTCTCCTCTCCTCTGACGCTGGCAACCTCAACATTCTCGTCCTCCTCGACCTCAGCGCTGCCTTTGACACCATCGATCACACTATCCTCCTCACCCGACTTGAATCCACCTTTAACGTTACCGGCACTGCCCTCTCTTGGATTAAATCATACCTCTATGACAGATGCCAGTTCATCTCCATCAATAACTGCAAATCCCCCACTGCTCCCCTCCCCCAAGGTGTCCCCCAAGGTTCAGTTCTTGGCCCCCTCCTCTTCATCCTTTACCTGTCCCCGCTTGGTCACTTAATCCGCCGTCATGGTCTCCAATTCCACTGCTTCGCCGATGACATCCAGCTTTTCATCTCCACCAAGTTCGTCTCCACCGACACCCACTCTATCCTGACAAACTGCATCACTGAAATAAAATCCTGGCTTCAAATCAACTTCCTCAAGCTTAACTGTGATAAATCTGAAATAATCATCATTGGCCCAAAAACGCTCACAAAATCCACCCATAACTTTGCCCTCAACATCGACGGTATCCCAGTATCCACCTCCCCTCACATCCGGAATCTTGGCGTCATCTTTGACCAAACCCTTTCCTTCGACAAATACACTAAACAGATCACAAAGTCAGCCTTCTTTCACCTGAAAAACATTGCCCGTCTCCGCTCATCCCTCTCCTCCACGGCTGCAGAAACCCTCATCCACGCCTTCATCACCTCCCGTCTGGACTACTGCAATAGCCTCCTCTATGGTTCACCCTCAAAAATCACCAATAAACTCCAATACATTCAGAACTCCGCTGCCCGTCTACTCACCCATTCCCGGACCCGTGACCACATCACCCCCGTCCTTTACAAGCTTCACTGGCTCCCCATCCCCCAGAGAATCCAGTACAAAATCCTCCTCTTGACATACAAAGCCCTCCATAACCTGGCCCCATCGTACCTGGCTGACCTCCTCTCCAGACACACTCCCACCCGCAACCTCCGCTCTGCTGGTACAAACCTCCTGACCCCCTCCATCCGGACCAAATTCAGATCCTGGGGGGACAGGGCCTTCTCCATCGCTGCGCCCACCCTCTGGAACTCACTACCTCACACCATCAGAGACTCCTCCTCACTCACCACATTCAAAACATCACTAAAGACCCACCTGTTCAACACTGCATTCAACATTCAACCCACAGCATTTAACCCCTGACTATCTCTTCTCCTTCTCCCTCCTTTTGCTTTAAATATTTCCCTATTGATTCTTGTCTTTTTTGAAATTGTTGTTTTC
This sequence comes from Myxine glutinosa, assembly GCF_964187855.1. Taxonomy (NCBI): domain Eukaryota; kingdom Metazoa; phylum Chordata; class Myxini; order Myxiniformes; family Myxinidae; genus Myxine; species Myxine glutinosa. The sequence goes on along the minus strand of NC_136263.1, from coordinate 49,755,094 downwards.
ATGTATTGTTATGCATTATGTTTGCCACTCTGTCAAAGCGCCTTTGGGCTTCTGGAAAAGCGCTATACAAAATAAATGAATTATTATTATTATTATTATGTGTGAAGAGTGCGTGCCGAATCTGTAACACGGAAGCGGCCGCTACACCTGTTGCTCAGTCGCTGTGCACACGCTGCCATGTTACTTCGGAGCCGCACGTTTATATAGGAAGAGTTCGTCAGGAGTCGATCTACTCTCTCCTGGTACGTTGAATAAACAGTATTTGTAGAATTTCAACAAAAGCCACATCACTGTTCATATCGGTAAATATTATTCCATAGTGTTTGGAAAAACTGAAAAATTGGAAAAACAATATAGCCCATTTTACTCCCAGGGGTCCCAGGAATACACACCCAAAATATCGTTGCGATCGGTTGAGCCGTTTTTGCGGTACCTTCGAACGGACAGACGGACATTTGGTGAATTATAGTAAGATACTTGTATCAAGTTTGATTTAAATCCATTCAGCTGTTCACAAGTTATCACATTTTTACCTGACATGACCTCTGACATTTGGCCTTTGACCTCAGGACCCCAAAATCGAATCACTTTATCTTTACATCATTATACATTTTGTACCAAGTTTGAATTAGATCACTTCAGCCGTTCCCAAGTTATAGACCTATTACAGACTTTGACTTTTGACCTTTGCCCCCAAAATCTAATCATTTCATCTTTACATCATTATACACACCTGTACCAAGTTTGAATTCGATCACTTCAGCCGTCTCAAGTTATCGACATATTACAGACTTTGACCTTTGACCTTCCACCTCTTGACTCCAAAATCAAATCAGTTCATCTTTACATCATTCTACATACCCCCACCGGGTAGAACAGTTTACGTTTTGTATCTCACCGATAGGCCGGTCTGGTTCTTGTCACCTAATCAACTCATCCACCAAGTTTTGTCAGAACTCGTCCAAAACGTTTCGAAATACCGTGCTATATACGATATGATTTTAGCCGTCTCACTCCATGGTGAAGAATCACTTTAAAAAAAATTCAGATCTGTATTTTCGCCAAAAATCGAATGCCTTATTCCTTGTCACACACGCAAGCTGTCCACCAGGTTTCGTCCGAATCCATCCTCAACTTTTTGAGATATCCTGCTTACAGCACTGATGAAAACATAACCTCCGTCTACCTTCAGTGGTAGAAGTAAGGACAAAATTAACGTATAAAATAATCTTCACCAATCTGCACATTATTTTCTGATAAAACAAGCCTTCTGCACATCATAAGTAATGGAATTGATCATTGCACTCGACCATGATGCTTATCATCGTTTCCTATAAATTCTGATCATGAGTTTTCCACCCTGGAAATTCTGCTTCTACTATGTCAATAATGGACGTATGCCATTGATCTCAAGCAACAGGCCAGGGCCTCTCAACAGATGATTCAATCACGTGCATTCATTATTGTCAGACACCCCAACATGCTTTTCCACTCAGCCACCTAATGGTATCCGTAGATCCCTCCTGGAGCGGCTATCAGTTTGGATGGTGTTCTCTCATGCTTGTCAATTTGACTGGCATCCCTCAGGGTCATGTTCTGGACAAATCCTGTTCTTGGCCTACTCATGCATCAATAACCTATATTTGTGACCGGAAAATCAATTGCATCTTTTTTGCAGTACCTCCACCCTTTGTGCAGGATTGCTCCTCACCCCTCTGTCAGACAGACTGCAGAAGCCTCGCCCTACATGTGTATTTCAGTGCCGGAAAGTCTCATGCCCTCACTTTGTCCTTCCATAAGAATGTGCTCGCTAATCCCCATATTAGGAAGCTGATGATGGTGAAGATTTGACTGGCAAAGTATACTCATGATAAAAATGATGAACAAGTGATGAATTTGACTAATCAAGTTTACCAGGTTTTCCTAGAAATTAGATTTTGACATTTTGAGTGCCAAGGAGAACCCGAGATAAATGTCCTTCATTAGTTGTACTCTTTCAGGTATTTCTTCTAGAGTAGTCTCATATTCTCAAACATATCTGAAGACCATTGTAACGAATCACAAAAGAATAAGAAATAACTAAATAAACAATCAAATTGAATGTTCTTGTTTATCTGTCTTCCTACCACCCTTGTATTCATTTACCTAGGTGCTGGAACTGTCCAAACATAACGCACGCATCCTGCACTCAGTCCGGCGCCTTAGTAGCATCAAGCGTGACGCCACAAGCATAGCTAAGGATGTACGAGGCCGTGCTCAGCGCATCCATCGACGCATCAAGAAACTAGAGGAGGACAAGAAGGCATCAGTAAACCATCGCAGTTTGGGCTCTGTGGAGGCTCGTATTATAGAGTTGCAAACTGCCTCCCTCACCAGACGCTTCCAGGAGGTGAGGGTTCCGGCTTTGCTTTGGAGTCGTTTTGCACGCCAGTTGGTTGAGAGGAGTATATGTGGAGATGGTGAGAGAAATATCTAATAGGCGTTTATCAAATGCAAAAACATGAACCAACCAATCATCTTTGGTTTGGTGGTATTGGCATCAAATAATTTTAAATCGTCTGTATCCGTTTTCTCTTCTGAGATAAGAAAGCCCATAATCTGGGAAGACTCTTACAGAAATGTGCTATAATTACACACTAAGGAAAGGGAAATTAAGTCTAATTGAAAATGAGTGGAGTTTGAGCACAGGTGCTATAAATATCAGCAAGCTTGATGGTTCTCAAAACTGGAAATCGATGTTGGTGTACAGGTGATGCTAGAGTACAGTCAGGCAGAGACTACGCAGCGAGACAACTGCCGGCAGCGCATCATGCGCCAGATGGAGATCTTGGGCGATGGTCCGGTCAGCGAGGAGAATCTTGACGAGCATCTCGAGAAAGGGAACTGGGACCTTTTCACGGGGAACCTCATTTTGGAAACCAAGGCAGCGAAAGAAGCATTTGATGAGATCGAGAAGCGCCACCAGGAATTGCTGCAGTTAGAGCAGCGCATCACCCAGGTGCACGAACTCTTTGGCCAGGTGAGTCGAAAAGGGCGAGCATCACTTATGAACTTGGACATTGTCGAGCACTTGTTATAGTAAAACTGTTATGGTAGTTTGAAACTAGCCGGACTGCACTACAAGTAGTTCATAGTAAAAGTCTTCTTACTTCTGGTTTCCGGGTCTGAGCGCGTTGGACGTTGGCCCGTGTGTGCGTCCTTGCAGTTCATCAAAGCTAAATCTTCCGGACCAGATCCAGTGTCTTCCTGTTATTGTTTCATCCGTGTTGTCGGTTGTGTTTTACTTGGATTTTAAATGTTGTACCACACCTTGTTGTGGTGTGTTATCGAATCGATTCATCTGTACGTGTCTGGCCTACTCCCCAAGACCTCAGCTAGTGGGCATGCCAATTCTGCCTCTGCTCTGATGCCACGTGTCTCTTTCTGATTTCTTCATCCCAAGTGTTCTCCATTCACGCTCCTCAACTTTCACCCCCTGAGTGTCCTCCCTCCATCCCCCATTTTCTCAAGGCCCTGTATTTTGTCCAAGGCACCCTTCTTTTGGTGCGTCTATCCCTTCCTCTCTTTCTACTGTTCTTTTTGTTGTATTACGTCCTCATCTATTCTGTGTTCTAGCTCCTCCACGAGTCTGGACACAAAAAAATACAAAAAAATCCTCTTATTTTTATGCAAATTTGTTTTGTTCGATATTTAAACTTGTTTTCGAATGCAGCTTTGTTTTTCATATTCCAAATGACAAGCCAAACAACTAAACTTGCTAAGCCAAATTCTTCTACCAATGGGTCATAAAATCTCATCAAATGTTTATATTTCTTTCACCATTTTTCCAATTGCAAACGTGACATTTCCCCAAAACCTCATAAGAGGAACTTTTAATTTCGAAAAGATAATTGTGGTTACATCTGTTGGGTGGCGAGTCCAGATATCCAAACCCGCAGAAATTCAAGTCATAAAGCACCGGGCACAGAGAAGCAATGCCAACAATTGTTGCGTCCAATGGGGATACAACATTATTTAACAGTATAAAGGAAATAAAAAGGCTAAACTTTTTTTTTTTAAGGCTGCCAAAATGTATCAGTTGGGAAATGACTATCTGCTCCAACAAGACTTCCTAACACATGTGTCACCACAGCATCGTGCTCAAGACAAGTAATGTACAAGACTGTCAAGACTAGTGTCTCTGTGTGTCGCCGGCCAAATCGAGCGATAGGCTTTATCAATTGCTACTTAGCAAAGGTGTGCTCACTGCCATGGGCAGTAAAGTAAAGCCAACATTTTGAGCATTCACCCTTCGTCGGAGCTAAAAAAAAAATCATTCAAATTGTATTAAACATGAGGAAACGGTATCCTTCCTATGAAACCGCAACTGTTGTGAATTGTATCCTTGACTTGCAAGTGAAACATTTTGCCTTCCGTTGCTGCACTGCAGATAGCGATAGATTTGATACTTACCTATCGGTCTAAACAAGCTGTCTTAAGCATGGCATTAACATTTGGTGTGTTAACTTTTTCACCTCTCTGTATTTGTCTGTGTCTCTCAACCCCCAGGTGGCAATTCTCGTTCAGGAACATGGCGACATGATAAACAATATTGAGAATTCGGTGTGCAGTACACAGGACTACGTGGCCCAGGCTAACACGAGCTTTGCGAGAGCCAAGATCTACCAACGTCGAACCCCTTTTCGTCGCATCATGATATGCTGTTGTCCTTGCCTCTACTGATACCCTGGATATCTTAGCAAAGGCAGCGTCACAGATCAAGCCTTTAACTGTCAGAGGTCAGGTGTGACCATCGATCGGACTGCGCCGGTTTTTGCTGCAACCAATTCCGCTTGTGACTGCAACATCCTTCGGCATCAATAGGTTCAACCACGGTGGGGGTAGGGGTGAGAGTGGGGAGCAAGGTGAGAACTGAACTGAACTAATGACAAATCTGCATTCATTTTTCACAACTCTTACGGTTCAAGTTTGAGCCCATCGGCGAGGCTGCGGAACCAGCAATGCGGAGATTTGTCTGAAGCAGAACCAGAGGAGCAACGACCTGGTTCGTGTGTACATAGGAAATGCCACAGGGTATATTGAGGTGATAAAAAAGGAGTTTTTTTGGCAAACTGCTTTAACTTAAGTGACTTTCCTCACAACCAAAACACTTATCAAACAACAAATGCCACACTGTGGACAGAGCTCGAGGATGAGAGAGGGTGAACAGCCGTATTTGGCGATTGTTAAGAAGGAAGTAAAAATTGCATTTTCACGCTGTGGATACAACTCGCCCTCTGCGGACACACATTAACATGCTGCGTGCTTCTTCTACTCTCTCATCCTCTCAACAAATGCATTTTTATTTGGACTAAAATTCATGTTACAGTAATTCTGACATATTATATAAGGTTGGACTTTGTCATGCTTGTTTACTTCTTGCATCAATGATGTGATGACGGGATTGGGCCGAAAGCCGAAGCTAGGGCTCATATAAGAATAGCGATTCACCATGGCCAGATTTTTTTTTTTTTTAAACAAACATTCCACCAGTAAGACCACAAGAAAAGCTGAACTTGTACAATATAATTTGGGGTAGGGAAAGGTTGGGAGGGAGGGATGCAGAGCACATCATAGCCTGGAGTGGCAACAACCAAGTGAGCACTGCAGGTGAAGTGAGGATGGTGAGAATGGGAGAGAGCGAGAGAGTACAAGCGCCATTTTTGAAATTCTGACTAAAAGACACGTTTTCCATGACAAGTCCGATGGGATTAAAGGTGTTTTGTATAACAGGAATAAGGTGGACTGACAAGCATGTTCTACACTACATGACGAGTCTCATGTGAGTGGATCATATTGCGGTGTTTTTATCTTTGCCTGTTTGTGGTTCTGATGCAAGCATGGACCCCTTTCTCTGGCCCAGCTGTTCTCAGGCCCTGATATATTAAATTTGTAAATAAAAGGAAGCAAACGTGTCACCTCTCACCCAATTATTTAAATGCGTGTTCACCGAGGAATCCCCTGCGTGAGCAAAACACATCTCTTTCATAACCATTCGACTCTTTTTCAATGTAAATCTAAACAAAGACAACTCGTAAGGCATACGACTAAATGTTTGTGCTGGAACAGAGGAAGCATTATGGGGACCTTTTTGGTGGAAACTGTTTTGTTCGTTGCTAAGTTTTCAATTTTGCTTGTGTTTGGGTTGCATGATTGTGGGGTTGAGAGCTGATGAAGCCTTTTTGAGAGGGATTCAGCAGTAGCTTTACCATTAACATCATTATCAAAATAGCTGTAAACAGGCCAGAAGTAAGAGTAAGGGAAAAGAAGTCATGGAAGTTCTAACATTCAATAAAAAAAATTTAATCTAGCTTGTGATTTTTTTCTTCTACAAAATACAGCCTTATGGAAGGGCAAGGTGACACTGGGAGTATAAAGGGCAAGGCACTGATGTGCGGCAACAAGCAGAGAAATGAATAAACAGGAAAAGAAGAAGGGAAGAAAAACACCGCAACAGAGCTGAATGAGACATACATGAGCACGCAGCATGGACAAGAGCACATTACCCAAGTCCAAAAGTACACATAAAGGTCCTTACCGAGATGTGCCAATAAAATCCATGTTTTGTTGTTACGTATGCAGCCTGTTGCTGCTGAGTGCATCATTTTTCTGTAAGTGTACCTGTGCCGCTGATACAGTAAGCTGGGACTCATTTTTCCAACCTTGGAATGACGACAGGCTCACCCCACCTGATGTTATTTAAATGGCACGGCAGGGGCTCAAACTCAAGACCCTAAGATCTTAAGCCAGCCACGTTAACCGTTCGGCCAACACCAGGCGATACAGTACATGAAACCAATTAACAAATCAACAAAAACGAATCCGGAACAGGTATCCTCAGTTTCCAAAGACAGCCATGCAGAGCAGAGAAGATGACCTCCACCTTTAATGATCGAATCAAAGGTCAAGAACTGCATTGGAGTCATCATAAGGAACCCGAATAAGCAAAGAGCAAAGATCGAGTCATTAGAAGGAACCTGGATATATGATTCGGTTTCAGCCGCTATTCCTCAACCCACAAACCCATCCAGGCACAGGAAAGTGAGCCTTAGAGAAAAAGGTTTTGTAAGAATTCACTTCTCCCAAGACAGATAGATATAGAGAAAGACAAATTAAGAGGAAAAGAGATGAAAGAAAAGAAAAAGCAAGAATTAGAATGAATAAAGAGAAATGTAAAAAAGTAGAAAAAAGTGTGAAAGGGACAATGATCAAAGATGTCAGAAGTAACTCGGATAGATAGATCTCAGCAGTTACTCAAAGGCTGGAACAATATGACTTGTTTTAAAATAATCCATTCCTGTTAAAAACATTAAAACAATGGGAAAAGAAAAACATTGTTGAGTTTGATGAAAATATCTCAGCATGTGTTCGTCAAATACAGAATATTTGCAGTTGGTACAGTACTTCCTGCAAACGGAATGGATATGTTGCGACTTGCGAGTAAGTTTCTCCTGGCCCTGCCCACGAGCACCAGTCAAGCAGTTTATACTCTGGTCGGGAATTGAAACCAGGCTAGACAGCTCATAGGTAAGTGTGGATAATGGACAAATATTCCTCTTTAGTATGCAGCACAAAGCTGCGGGGTAGCTCATTGGCTGAGGGCACGGCTGTGCCGCTGATGCAGTGCCCCCTTGTAGGTTTGGCAGGAATTTGGCCATGGTGCTGGCGATAGCTCGCCTACTCTTCACAAAGGACACCGTGGGATCTTTCACGTCCACCAACTAATACTGGAACATGGGCCTGGTTTAATGTCAACCTGAAGTACGGCACACACATTGATGAATCGCCCAGCCTGTGAATCACCAGGATGACAGTTTATAGCTAGGCTGAGATTCAATCACATGGTTAGACAGCTTAGAGGCTAGAGTGCGTACTTCTCGGGCTCTAGGCCACCCTGCCAGCCCAATGGACAAAGCATATGTGGATGAGAACACCAAACAGGCCAACCAAAAATTGTTTTTAACCATCATGACGATTACCATCACAATTTTAAAAATATAATTTATGACGTCATCCTTGTAATTTATAATATTCCCTCGATAATCTTACTATAATTCACCAAATGTCCGTCCATCTGTCTGTCTGTCCGTCCGTCCATTCCCAGGTACCGCAAAAACGGCTGAACTGATCGCAACGATATTTTGGGTGGGTAATCCCGGGACGCCCTGGAGTAAAATAGACTATATTGTTTTTCCAATTTCAGGTTTGGACTCCGGAATTTTCAGCTTTGGACTCTGGAATTTTCAGCTTTGGACTCCGGAATTTTCAGCTTTGGACTCCGGAATTTTCAGCTTTGGACTCCGGAATTTTCAGCTTTGGACTCCGGAATTTTCAGCTTTGGACTCCGGAATTTTCAGCTTTGGACTCCGGAATTTTCAGCTTTGGACTCCGGAATTTTCAGCTTTGGACTCCGGAATTTTCAGCTTTGGACTCCGGAATTTTCAGCTTTGGACTCCGGAATTTTCAGCTTTGGACTCCGGAATTTTCAGCTTTGGACTCCGGAATTTTCAGCTTTGGACTCCGGAATTTTCAGCTTTGGACTCCGGAATTTTCAGCTTTGGACTCCGGAATTATCAGCTTTGGACTCCGGAATTATCAGCTTTGGACTCCGGAATTATCAGCTTTGGACTCCGGAATTTTCAGCTTTGGACTCCGGAATTTTCAGCTTTGGACTCCGGAATTTTCAGCTTTGGACTCCGGAATTTTCAGCTTTGGACTCCGGAATTTTCAGCTTTGGACTCCGGAATTTTCAGCTTTGGACTCCGGAATTTTCAGCTTTGGACTCCGGAATTTTCAGCTTTGGACTCCGGAATTTTCAGCTTTGGACTCCGGAACTTTCAGCTTTGGACTCCGGAACGTTCAGCTTTGGACTCCGGAACGTTCAGGTTTGGACTCCGGAACGTTCAGGTTTGGACTCCGGAACGTTCAGGTTTGGACTCCGGAACGTTCAGGTTTGGACTCCGGAACGTTCAGGTTTGGACTCCGGAACGTTCAGGTTTGGACTCCGGAACGTTCAGGTTTGGACTCCGGAACGTTCAGGTTTGGACTCCGGAACGTTCAGGTTTGGACTCCGGAACGTTCAGGTTCGGACTCCGGAACGTTCAGGTTCGGACTCCGGAACGTTCAGGTTCGGACCCCGGAACGTTCAGGTTCGGACCCCGGAACGTTCAGGTTCGGACTCCGGAACGTTCAGGTTCGGACTCCGGAACGTTCAGGTTCGGACTCCGGAACGTTCAGGTTCGGACTCCGGAACGTTCAGGTTCGGACTCCGGAACGTTCAGGTTCGGACTCCGGAACGTTCAGGTTCGGACTCCGGAACGTTCAGGTTCGGACTCCGGAACGTTCAGGTTCGGACTCCGGAACGTTCAGGTTCGGACTCCGGAACGTTCAGGTTCGGACTCCGGAACGTTCAGGTTCGGACTCCGGAACGTTCAGGTTCGGACTCCAGAACTTTCAGGTTCGGACTCCAGAACTTTCAGGTTCGGACTCCAGAACTTTCAGGTTCGGACTCCAGAACTTTCAGGTTCGGACTCCAGAACTTTCAGGTTCGGACTCCAGAACTTTCAGGTTCGGACTCCAGAACTTTCAGGTTCGGACTCCAGAACTTTCAGGTTCGGACTCCAGAACTTTCAGGTTTGGACTCCAGAATTTTCAGGTTCGGACTCCAGAATTTTCAGGTTCGGACTCCAGAATTTTCAGGTTCGGACTCCAGAATTTTCAGGTTTGGACTCCCGCCTAACGTTATTTTCCCGGGTACCACAAAAACGGCTGCACCGATCGCAACGATACACCTCCATGCCCGTGGGATTCCCACGCGTGACCCCACTAGTAATGTATAATGTGACATTAGCCACTTGCAAAATCATATTGTTTAATTAAGTTAGTGAGGTGTAAGACACTCAACATCTGTGACCGTCAATGCGCTGGATTTTACTCCCGCAAGAGAACACGGAGCAACTATTGGATCTCGCATGAAACTACACTATAACAATTGGTAAATACCAGAGTGACAAACTGGAGATCCCACCAAACCCTGAATTAAGTTTTCTGAGCATAGGGGATAAAACTCACACGAGCATGGGCTTTCCAGCGATTTGTGGGTGCATCAGAATCCCTGCGACTGCATCGCGGGCCTCGGCGATCCGTGACTGGTCACTCGAGTCCACCACAAACACAGCACCATGTGCATCAGCATAGTAGTTCTGCCAAATGGCACGAATGTTTGGGCTGCCTCCAAGGTCAAACACAGTCACATCGAAGCGATCGATGTGAAGGTCAGCACGAGAGAAGCCCACAGTTGGAGCAGTATCACATGTCGACTCTTGGAGGGGAAGGGAGTGGGGGGGGGGGGGGGAGGAGAGAGAGAGAGAGAGAGAGAGAGAGAGAGAGAGAGAGAGAGAGAGAGTAAAACGTTTTTTAAAAGAATGGGGATGGAGAGAATGAAGGATGTTGTTGAAGTATACCTCGCTCCAGAGATATTGCTGCAATGTGTTTTGCACACATTTTGTAGAATCAAATTATGTTTTTATATTGCACTATTCATGGGGCAAAAAAAAAACATCACAAGGAGCAGAAGCAAAACAGAAAAGGCAAAATATGTAAGAATTTAAAATAAGCAATGCAGTAAAAATAGTATTGAGAAAAAAAAGAGAAAAAGAGGTTACAGACATAGAAGAAGCGAGACTCCTTGTTTAACCTTCGACAGTGAGACAAGATATATTGAAGTTTAAACCTGATGCAAAGGTTGCATATGAACAGAGTTCCAAAGCTGGGAAGCATAGCTCACACAAAGCAGCCCAAATGAAAACTGATTGGTTGGCAACTTTCGGGGACATCTCTTCGTGGTGGATGTGCCCCCCAACAAAAGTTTGGGGCCAAATCTTCCCCATTCTTCCCTGCTGCCCGGATTTGTCAGGGCAGCACGGTCAGAGGTCAAAGTGCCACATGGACTGACCCTTTCCCTCGTGTCTTCTTTCTTTCTCTATTTTGGTTTCCCTTTTTATTTTTCTCTTTTTATTGCTCTCTTTTTTTTTTTTTGCTCTCTTTTTGTCTCTCTCTTTTTTTTTCTCCCTCTCTTCATCTTTTTCCATCTCTCTCCATCTCTTCATCTCTTCATATCTTCCTCTTTTTCTCTCTCTCTCTCTCTCTCTCTGACTTCGTGAAGGTGGGGTTACACCATCCTGGATGTGGGGGATCTCTGGGTCGTTCCTGGGAGATTCATCGGCTGTCTCCGTGCCGCGGGCTTGTTCAAGAGAACTGTCCGGGGCTATACAACAACAGGAACAACAACAACAACAACTGATCGGTTAGCATACTGACCGGTTGGTATAGTGTTACAATGATGCATGACTATCACAATTATCACACTGACAGTTTTCAATCATGTTAAAGACGCCACAATGACACCAGGATATAGAGACAGCGGACCAGATTACAAGTCCGAAGAAGATCAGCTTTGAATTGCAGAACAAAGCCGTTTATGGCTTTATAAGTGACGAGCATGATTTTATGGATGATTTGTAGATCTATGTGTTTTGTGAACATGAGTATCAAAGCTTAATGTCGAATCCATACAAGTTCCAAGATTGCAAATTTGGTGCGCAAGAATACGTTTTGTTGCGCAAGAATGCGTTTTGTTGATCCAAGTTCGCTGTGAAGGGTTGGACTTTCCTGTGAGTAAATGGGGAACTGTTGCTCTGTTGTTGTCTTGTTTAACTTGAAAAAGTTTGTGTTCAGCCACAGACAAATTTTGACGGCAGTTAAAACACAAAACGAGATGTGAAAGCAGATAAAGCAAAAGGAGAAGGAGCTAGTCGAAGCACTACTTGATAGTAAGGGCATTTTATGAGATATTTCACAAATCTGTTAACTAAATTGTTACCAAAAAATTTCTTCACCAATATGTTTGTAAAGGTGTGTAATAACATGTGTTAAAATGTTGAAGTTCAACTCCCGTGGGAAACCCAGAAAAAAAGCTGTTGAATTCGGGTACTGAAAAATTATTTTCGAGAATTTTTATTTTTTTAAATCGGCCCTTAAGTAACTTATGAGGGGTCAAATAAGGGTTTTTCATGATTCTGAGTTGATTGTTAACATTTATATTTTCACTTTTACATTTACACACAAAGTAGCTTTTATTTCACATACATATATAATACTCAAGAGTTATTTCTCATTCACAATGTCAGAAGTTTCAACAGTCATTGTCTATGTCTTCTTCAGACTCAACAACATCATGACTGCAGTTTCTGCATGTAATGCCATTACAGACTCCACAGGCCGAGATGCACGTGACCCCATTCTTCTTGCAGCTGCATCGCCGGTTGCTGCAATCTCCATGACAATTACAGCTCGTGAACTGCAATGGCTCCTCAGGAGCCGTGGGGTCCAGTGTTGGAACTGGCTCATACCCATGCACACCTATTGTCCATCCATAGTCACTGGGGTTCAGAGACATGCTCTGTAGAAGGATCCAGTCCCGGGTCCTGCAGGTAGGCACGGAGTGAATGTTGTGCAGCTGCACCCTCTGTTGGAGGTAGAGTCTCTGGTTTGATCACCCACCCCGCTGCCCAGAGTGTGTCACCTGGAGTGAGGAGTGGCTGATCATGAGCCAGGGAGGAGGAAAGCTCAGCGAGGGGGAGAAACATGATCGCGTTCGTTCCTATCTGTTTCCTGTTCGTAAATGGAATAATCTTTACTTCAGTTCCTCTCAGGATCTTAGCTTGTCGAGTGCCTTCAACTTCACCCGGGGGAAAGCTGCTGTTGTCTGTGGATCTGGCAAAGGTGGTGCCGGAGAGGTGACTTCGATCCAACCCATTGAGTGAAAGGGAGTGTTTCCGTGAATAGAGACAATGTTTAAATCTATATTGTCTCCAACAAACTGAGTGACTGCATTGTTTGTTTCCCCAACCTCCATAAAGACCACCTGATCATTACTTGACAATTCACTTTCACTGGCTGGCACTTTGGCTGTCATCACTGATTGATCCTCAAGCTCAGCATCAACCGCAACCTCATCATTGATCTGTTCATCGGTTTCCTCCACAATGGTGTCAAGAGTGCCAGAAGTATCTGGAACATCATCTCCACTCCTACTATTAAGGAAGCAGTATTTGTAGTTTTGTGTCTCCGTGTAAGACTCAGTGTATCCCAGCCGGTGGAACTTGTTGAGCATCCATTTTGACCCAAATCTATGATCAAGTTGTATGGCAAGCCCCATTTGGTGTGGCAATACTCCAGACCGAGGTCGACAGGCCTTAATAAAATTCTGCCCCCAAACGGAAACTCTTTCGTCTGTCTTGACAATCGGTCTCAAGAACATCTGAAGGCTTGCAGGAACAAGTGTCAGCTGACTATCAATGTCAGTCATACTGTGTGTGGTGGGGTATGACTTTGGACCTAAATCAATCAAGGCAATATCATTAGATATGAACTTGAGTGCCGTCTTTATGATCTGAGTCTTCTCATCTCCATGGTCAAGATTAGCATGATGCGCTCGCAGAATATTGTCGGTGCCATCTTTGAGACAGAGTACATCTGCCCTTCTTTCCTGTGTTGTGAAATACAAGGTGTCTTCATATTTCTCTAGAAGTTTTATCTTTAGCCAATGCTTTGAATAAGAAAGGCTCTTCTCTGGTGACTGATCAAACTCCTGCAGCTTTTCATGGACTTGGTCCATGTTCATTACCCCATGCTCTAATTCTGAGTCTAACCATTCGCAGAATTCAAGAAAAACTGCCTCTCGCTCCTCATCAATACTCCTCTGTCCTCTCTTCCTTTTTCCTTCCTCATCAGTCTTGGACAAACTGTCACCTCTCGCAAACATAAGTTTGCATCGCAAATGGTACAGTGTTTCTTCTGCTACCAAGTCGTTGATCCCTTCCAGGCGTCCAGTGACTTCAGTGCCCCAGTCATCCCCGCGACTCCATGCTGTCTTCAGCAAGCTTGCCTTCAGTGTATCTGCAGTCAAATTATCTGGCACTCTGTATTTCTTTCTAGCTTGTGCTGGATTATTTTTGTAGAGCTGGGCTGGTTGGTTGCAAAGAATGCATACATCCTTATACAGGAGGTCAACTGACTGTGATCTTCTAGAACTGCAGCCAGTTGATGAACTGAACTCACAAGTAGTGCGTCTTCTCTTCAACTTTGATGACTCTTTCTCTGCCTTTGATGCTTGCGCTGACTTATTGGTGGTTGCAACAAAGTTGTTGTACAGATCATTTTTACACTCTGGTGGTACCTCAGTTTTCCTTCCTTTTGAGCCTCCTTCATACGTTCCACAACAGTAACATTTTCGACAGTTTCTGCTTGTTTCAATAAAGTTGAGTATCCCTTTGGAGTTGCCTGTATGAGCCTTTCAGCTGGTGTATCCGAGCGTGCACAGATGAAGCAATTGAGCACAGGTGGAGTAACGTCTTCATCCATATTGCTAGACTCCATGTCCTGCAAAGTAGAAAATGAGATATATTTAGAAATTATTTTTCCACAAAGGAGTGTCTGTGGTGAAATATAAATGTTAACAATCAACTCAGAATCATGAAAAACCCTTATTTGACCCCTCATAAGTTACTTAAGGGCCGATTTTAAAAAATTAAAATTCTCGAAAATAATTTTTCGGTACCCGAATTCAACAGCTTTTTTTCTGGGTTTCCCACGGGAGTTGACCTTCAACATTTTAACACATGTTATTACACACCTTTACAAACATATTGGCGAAGAAATTTTTTGGTAACAATTTAGTTAACAGATTTTCATATGTTTCCCTTACTATGAGAGAGTTATGTTTTAACTTCCGTCGAGTAAACCATGGAGAGGTGTAATGAGTCGCCTGAATTTAGTAATGTGAGGAGCCTAACGATTGGTCGGAATTGTACAATTGCACCAAACAGTTGAGATCACCAATAGGAATTAAGAACACATCGGCTTTAAAGATTTGGGAGTTTTAAGTCAGATATAAAGATATTTAAGACGAAGATGAGTAATGTTCATTTTCCGATGCATCAAAGCCAATAGCAATTAATCTTCAGGCATCGGGGTGGATCCGAAGGTATGCGTGCATATTTTTCATACATACGTATTGAGGTATATCATTTAGATCGACCCAAGTGGATGCCCGTGTATATTAAAAATCTGGTCTCTGAATGTGGGATCACCCCATTTTTCCTCAGATCGCAGCTCTGGTTGACCGCAGTGTTCAACATGGAACTGATTTGTACCATTCAGTTTGTTCCCATGGTGGATACTTGATGATTAACGAATTACCGGAATCATTTATCATCGGAGATGCAATTCTTTTCTCCTCGCAATTCATGAACCAAGAGGTGGAATGGCATCCCAAATTCAGTCTGTGTTTTCAACTCTCAAGGACATGCTTTTTGACTGTGAGAATGTTGTCAGGGTATACAACAGGCATCAACTGTGTTGGGGAAAGCTTTGTTTCAAGTGCTTCACGTCGTCGAGATGATGAAGGCAAATGTTCAGCTTATGGCAAAACTGTAATTCTGAAGATCACTTCCAGGTTAAAACTTGTTCAATACGTCAGAGACATTGTCATTTGTTTCATTATATGTAAAATATGCTTTTCAGTCAATTGGATTGCTATGATGAGACAATAATTAAAACAAGAAGACGTCATGCGGAGCACGATACTTGCAAAATCCACCCCCGCCCCCACTCCCAAGAAAAAACATTCCATTGATACAGCAAATTGTCCATTTCATCAAGATTAAAATTGACAATCTTGATCAAAGCTCGGGTCAACAGGAAGAAAAGTGTCGATTTTTCAGATGAAAAATGATGATTTTGGAAGGTTGACCTTGAGTTGACCTTTGACCTTTTGACCTCAAAAATAGTTAGTTTCCCTATTTAGTGATTCAATGTGCAAATGCTGTTCAATTTTCAAGTCAATCGGATGAAAATTGAGGATTTAAAAAACTTGGCCTATGTTGACCTAAGAAATAGTTGGTGGTTGAATTCAGTGACCATATATGTAAATCCTCTTAGAATTTCAAGTCAATCAAATGAAAATTGGTGATTTTAGAAATGTGGCCGATGTTGACCTTTTGGCCAATGTTGACCTCAAATATACTTGGTGGTTGAATTCAGTGACCAGATATGCAAGTCCTCTTCAAATTCCAAGTCAATCGGATGAAAATTGAGGATTTTAGAAATTCGGCCTATGTTGACCTCAAAAATACTTGGTGGTTGAATTCAGTGACCAGATATGCAAGTCCTCTTCAAATTTCAAGTCAATCAGATGAAAATTGAGGATTTTAGAAATTTGGCCTATGTTAACCTTTTGGCCTATGTTGACCTCAAATATACTGGGTGGTTGAATTCATTGACCAGATATGCAAGTCCTCTTCAAATTTCAAGTAAATCGGATGAAAATTGAGGATTTTAGAAATTTAGCAAAGTTGGTGACCTTTGGCCAATGTTGACCTTTTGACCTTTTGACCCCAAAAAGAATAGGCTTCTCAATTGGGACGACCTACACAACTTGGTGAAGTTTCGTGACGATCTGTTTAGAATCGTGACCTGTAGGCCGGTGACAAACAAACAGACAGACAGACAGACAGACAGAACCACAAACGCAACCGACCAATATACTTGAAAAATCTTCGATTTTGCAAGCAATAAATGTTGACTACGTAGGAGAAATCATCCAATGGCAGAAATGATAACTCCTTCCTGGAATTCCAGTCTTTCATGACGAATGCTCAATAATCACTCAAGATGGCGCTGCTGAACACAACTTCACTAGCTGCTGACATTCAGGATGCATATAGTCTGTGATACGGAATGGCACGAGTTGTCCCAAAGTCTTTGTTCTGTCTGATGTGGTTGATCGACATTTTTATAAGGATTTTTTCTGTTCCTTTTCTTTGTCACTTTCCTGCTTTCCACGGAGCTGTTGTATTGGGTACCCACTTTTCCTATTTACGTCTGGCCGTTCCTCTTGGAATCGGAACAATCTTTTGTGCACCCCACTCGATCTTTGGTGGCATGAGAGCTTAGTGCACCGGTACAAGCCCTTCATACTCGCCGGCTGAACGCCATTGTTTTCCCACCAAGTGGAAGGAAGGCTAGACAGAGCAAGTGCGAGCAAGGCCCAGCTGCTTTCCTTCTTTCTCTCTTCAGACCTATTGCTTTCTCATACTATAACTGCTGACACATTACAGTGAAAAATGGACTGATGGCTCAAGACAGGCATTGTAAAAAGCACAAAATCTTCAGTGATATGAAGCTTAGTAGTGACAGTTGTCCGACTAGTTAAGTACCAAGAGCAGAAACAATATAGTTTGTCAAAGAAGCACAAGTACAAGACGTCTAACAAATGGGACTTGTGTTGACTTGAAACCGTCTCTAATAATAGCCTGAAATAATCTCCTTGGCAGATACTTAGAAACAAAGCATGAATAATGCAAAGACGAGCCATTACAGCCTGTCAAGTGGAAACTGGCCGAGATGATGCAGTATCAAGTTTAAATGATGATCTGGCCAAGGGCGTCGTGGCTCAACTGGCGATTCATGTCAACAGCAGAGGAGATTTTCCTGCTGCTTGACAGCTTCACAAATCATGGTGTAATCTGGCCTCGATACATTGGAATCTGCACCGACTGGTAGACATGGTGGAGTAATGATGAATATCACAGCTGCCACTCCCATTGCGATTTCAGTGCATCGCAGTATACGTATAGTGACGCACTTGCTGCCAAAAGCATGCCAACAAGTTGAAGGAGGTGCTGGACTGCACTATGAAGATGGTAGGTTTCACTAAATCTTAACCGTGGAATTCCAGAATATTCTCGGCGCAATGTGATGCGATGTGATGGGAAGCGATCGTGTCATTGTACTGTTCTACACGGTGGATCAATAGTTGCCATGGGTCAAGGTCTTGGCAGGTTTCTTTTTAACGTCGCGCTGAGTTAGCACAAGTACCTGGCACTCGTTTTTTAGACATTGTATTCATTCATTTTCATTCATTCATAAAATTAATTCATTCAAAATTCATTCGGAGGCTCAGACGTTCTTCAAAAATCACCCATTCCCTCTTCTTCTGAGTGTCTGCATAACAGGGCCTGTCTCGTGGCTGAGATACCTGTTGGATATATCTTCTCGCCTGAATTAGCAAAATATAGGAATTCAAGGACTGAGTGCAACCGTTTTCAATGACCATGGCAAGAAGCAATCGATGATTAAAAAGCTGGAGTCATGGGCTTGCTGTATAGAGGAAAGCAAGAAAATGTTTCCCTACAATGCATAAATTATTGACAACAAGTGAACTCCAGCTGCAGTACAGTGTTAAAAGGTGGCATAAAGAAACACCTCACTGAACTGGCAAAGCAAATGCAAGAACACTAATCAGAAGTATCATGTAGGAAATAGTGAAGTAACAGCAGCAAGTCCATGTAACAAAATCACAACAGAAAAATGCATGCTTATGTGTGTTATAAGAAAAGCACTACAAGCAAAGAGTAAATATTTCTTTTGCACTTTTTTTTTCTTCTTTTTTTTTGTATACTGAATCGAGGCTCGTGAAAGAGCTGACGTTTACTTCATAAACAAATCAACCAGACAAACAAAATATATAAAAAGAGGGAGCGGAAGACAAAAGAAGGGGAAGCACACAAACACTTGAGAGCACACAACATTTAAAAGCAGGGAGATGTGTGGGAGGGAGAGGGCTTGGGGGGAGGAGGCGTGGGAAGGGGGGGGGGGTGGGAGAAGTATAAAACACAAGGACACCAAGGACTTCCAGGACAGAAGTTGGTATTTCAAAAAAGTGGAATTGGGGTGAAATTAGCGGGGGTAGAAAAGATCAAGGTTTTGGATGGCGGAAGATAAGAGATGGTGGTGAACAGCTGTTTTAAAGACCTGGAGGGTGGAGTGGGATTGAAGAGAGTGAGGGAGTTTGTTCCAGAGGCGGGAGAAAAGAGGAATGAAGGAGTGAAGGTGAGCAGAGAGTCTTGATTTTGGCAGTTTAACCATAAGAGGGTTGCAGGCAGATCTTGTGCGACCTGTAGGAATATTTGCGGGACAAAGCCCAGAGAGAGCTGGGGGGGGCAAGGCCAGAGAAGAGTCGGTAGAAGACGGAAAGACCACCAACCTGCCTGCGGTGAGTGAGTGAGAGGCCCTTGGAGTTAGCTTCATCGCGGGAGATTCCAATGATTCTGAATGCTTTGGTTTCAACAGCGTGAAGACGAGCTAGGTGTGAGGCAGGAGCACCAGCCCAGAGGGGAGAGCAGTATTCCATTGAGCTGTGGATGAAAGCCTTGTATGTGGTGAGGAGCTCAGGTGTGCCAAGGAAGGACTTCGCACGACGGAGGATGCCCAGTCGGCGACTGGCTTTGGAGGCCAGATTTGAAATGTGGTTTTCCCAGGAAAGATCATGGCAGATAGTGAGACCCAAAAGCTTGAGTGACAGAACTTCTTGGAGAGGATTATTCAGAAAGTAGATGGGAGGGTTGTCCAGTCGGTCTTTTCGGAGAGACATCGTAAGAGTGTGAGATTTGTCAGGATTGAAAGACATGTTCCACTTGTTTGCCCAGTCTGTGATTTTGTCCAGGTCTGCAGAGAGTGAGGAGGCTGCAGACTGCCGATCTGAGGGATGAAGAATGGAGCGACAGAGAGTAGAGTCATCAGCAAAGAGATAGAGAGGATTTTCAAGAGAGTCAGAGAGATCATTGATGAAGACCAGAAAAAGCACAGGGCCCAGAACACTGCCTTGGGGAACTCCAGCCTGAACAGGAAGAGGAGGCACTTTATGCTGTAAAAGATTTGTTTGATTTGTAAAAGAAAGTTTGTTAATGTCCTTCCCCCTCTCTCCCCATCTTGTCTACTGCTCCCCTTATTTTGTATTTTCTGTGTCGGTTTGACTTTTTGTGTGATTAATGTTAGCTCTTTCACGAGCCTCGATCTTGTATACAATAGCAAAAAGAAAAAAAAAAGCGTACATTGCCACTTATCATTAAAATGCTGTGATTCAAAGGTTCACATGATGTGTGGAACATCTCCCAATAATGTGATTCGGCTCTATCTATCGAGTAATAATTTATTCCCAGTTCAGATTTAAGGCTGGAAAACATAAATAAACTAAAACGGCACTCAGTAGAGAGCATACCTCCGCCTGGTTGGACATATCACTCAATGGTGAAGAATCACTTAAAAAATTAAATAATTGTCATATTGGAATCCATATTCAGATCTTCACCAAAATCAGTCGATTATTCCTTGTCACACACACAACCTGTCCACTAAGTTTCGTCCAAATCCGTCCACAACGTTTTAAGATATCCTGCTATATATTGTTTTGGCCCTATCTCCCAATGGTGAAGAATCACTTAAATATCCTCGTAGTCGGATCCGAATCCGGATATTCACAAAATAGAATCATTTCGTCCGTGTCACATACGCTACATCTTTGCCAAATTTCGTCCGAATCCGTCCACATCTTTTTGAGATATTTTGTTCACAAACAGACAAACAATCAAATGAAAAATCGGTCAGAGACCGAGGACTTGCCGGAATGTCCTTTTTTATCGGCCATTTTGGACAAATATGGCGGCCGAACCACGTCACCGATGACGTCATCATTATTTGTTTTCTAAACTAATTTATTCCTTGATGATGCTCAAGAAATTTCATCTTGATTGGATGAAGTTTTGTACTTGTCGAATTATGACGTCATAATGGAGGCACCTATGACATCATCAATAACATATTTTATTCCCCATGGAGAGTTCTTTACAATGAGCCATGTCTCAATTTTTTCTATTCAGCACTTTCGGAGATATAAAGGTGCAAATTTTTTCGGTTTTTCCAAGATGGCGGCCGAACCACGTGACCGATGACGTCATCATTATTATTTTTTTCCTCCACCAGTTTATGCCGACATGGCGCTCAAGAAATTGCATCTTGATTGGACGAAGTTTTGTACTTGTCGAATTATCGAATTATGATGTCATCATGGAGGCCTTTGGCCGAGAGAGTTAAAAATTGGGCACAGTCTATTCCAGGGCAAGACAAATATGTGTGTAAAGTTTGGCGATTCTATGTGCAATGGTGTAGACGTAGTACTGCGAACAAACAGACAGACAGACTGAAAAATCGGTCAGAGACCGAGGACTTGCCGGAATTTACTTTTTTATTGGCCATTTAGGACAAATATGGCGGCCGAACCACGTGACCGATGACGTCATCATTAACATATTTTATTCCCCATGGAGAGTTCTTTACAATGAGCCATGTCTCAATTTTTTCTGTTCAGTACTTTCGGAGATGTAGAGGTGCAAAGTTTTTCGGTTTTTCCAAAATGGCGGCCGAACCACGTGACCGATGACGTCATCAATTGGGCAGTCTATTCCAGGGCAAGACCAATATGTGTGCAAAGTTTGGCGATTCTACGTGCAACGGTGTAGACGTAGTGCTGCAAACAGACAGACAAAGAGACAAACAGACAGACAGATGAAAAATCGGTCAGAGACCGAGGACTTGCCGGAATGTACTTTTTTATCGGCCATTTAGAACAAATATGGCGGCTGAACCACGTGATAGATGACGTCATCATTAACATATTTTATTCCCCATGGAGAGTTCTTTACAATGAGCCATGTCTCAATTTTTTCTATTCAGCACTTTCGGAGATATGGAGGTGCAAAGTTTTTCGGTTTTTCCAAGATGGCGGCCGACCACGTGACATATGACGTCATCATTAACATATTTTATTCCCCATGGAGAGTTCTTACCAATGAGCCATGTCTCAATTTTTTCTGTTCAGCACTTCCGGAGATATGGAGGTGCAAAGTTTTTCGGTTTTTCCAAGATGGCGGCCGACCACGTGACATATGACGTCATCATTAACATATTTTATTCGCCATGGAGAGTTCTTTACAATGAGCCATGTCTCAATTTTTTCTGTTCAGCACTTTTGGAGATATCGTGGTGCAAAGTTTTGCCGTTTTTCCAAGATGGCGGCCGACCACGTGACTGATGACGTCATCATTAACATATTTTATTCCCCATGGAGAGTTCTTTACAATGAGCCATGTCTCAATTTTTTCTGTTCAGCACTTTCGGAGATATGGAGGTGCAAAGTTTTTCGGTTTTTCCAAGATGGCGGCCGAACCACGTGACTGATGACTTCATCAGTAACATATTTTATTCCCCATGGAGAGTTATTTACA
Source organism: Myxine glutinosa (assembly GCF_964187855.1). Lineage (NCBI taxonomy): Eukaryota > Metazoa > Chordata > Myxini > Myxiniformes > Myxinidae > Myxine > Myxine glutinosa. Next base: position 49,732,871 of record NC_136263.1, on the reverse strand, counting down.
ATGAGCCATGTCTGAATTTTTTCTGTTCAGCACTTTCGGAGATATGGAGGTGTAAAGTTTTTCGGTTTTTCCAAGATGGCGGCCGAACCACGTCACCGATGACGTCATCATTTGGGCACAGTATATTAGAGGGCAAGACCAATATGTGTGCCAAGTTTGGCGATTCTACGTGCAACGGTGTAGACGTAGTGCTGCAAACAGACAAACAGACAGACAGACAGACAAACAAACGAACAGATCAACATACTTGCCGGAAAGTAATGAAAAATCGGTCAGAGACCGAGGACTTGCCGGAATGTACTTTTTTATCGGCCATTTAGAACAAATATGGCGGCTGAACCACGTGATAGATGACGTCATCATTAACATATTTTATTCCCCATGGAGAGTTCTTTACAATGAGCCATGTCTCAATTTTTTCTATTCAGCACTTTCGGAGATATGGAGGTGCAAAGTTTTTCGGTTTTTCCAAGATGGCGGCCGACCACGTGACATATGACGTCATCATTAACATATTTTATTCCCCATGGAGAGTTCTTACCAATGAGCCATGTCTCAATTTTTTCTGTTCAGCACTTCCGGAGATATGGAGGTGCAAAGTTTTTCGGTTTTCCAAGATGGCGGCCGACCACGTGACATATGACGTCATCATTAACATATTTTATTCGCCATGGAGAGTTCTTTACAATGAGCCATGTCTAAATTTTTTCTGTTCAGCACTTTTGGAGATATCGTGGTGCAAAGTTTTGCCGTTTTTCCAAGATGGCGGCCGACCACGTGACTGATGACATCATCATTAACATATTTTATTCCCCATGGAGAGTTCTTTACAATGAGCCATGCCTCAATTTTTTCTATTCAGGACTTTTGGAGATGTGGAGGTGCAGAGTTTTTCGGTTTTTCCAAGATGGCGGCCGAACCACGTGACCGATGACATCATCATTAACATATTTTATTCCCCATGGAGAGTTCTTTACAATGAGCCATGTCTCAATTTTTTCTGTTCAGCACTTTCGGAGATATGGAGGTGCAAATTTTTCGGTTTTTCCAAGATGGCGGCCGAACCACGTGACTGATGACTTCATCAGTAACATATTTTATTCCCCATGGAGAGTTATTTACAATGAGCCATGTCTGAATTTTTTCTGTTCAGCACTTTCGGAGATATGGAGGTGTAAAGTTTTTCGGTTTTTCCAAGATGGCGGCCGAACCACGTCACCGATGACGTCATCATTTGGGCACAGTATATTAGAGGGCAAGACCAATATGTGTGCCAAGTTTGGCGATTCTACGTGCAACGGTGTAGACGTAGTGCTGCAAACAGACAAACAGACAGACAGACAGACAAACAAACGAACAGATCAACATACTTGCCGGAAAATTTTTCCGGCAAGTAACAAACAGATGAAAAATCGGTCAGAGACCGAGGACTTGCCGGAATTTACTTTTTTATCGGCCATTTAGGACAAATATGGCGGCTGAACCACGTGACCGATGACGTCATCATTAACATATTTTATTCCCCATGGAGAGTTCTTTACAATGAGCCATGTCTCAATTTTTTCTATTCAGGACATTTGGAGATGTGGAGGTGCAAAGTTTTTCGGTTTTTCCAAGATGGCGGCCGAACCACGTGACCGATGACGTCATCATTAACATATTTCATTCCCCATGGAGAGTTCTTTAGAATGAGCCATGTCTCAATTTTTTCTATTCAGCACTTTTGGAGATATCGAGGTGCAAGGTTTTTTGGTTTTTCCAAGATGGCGGCTGAACCACGTGACCGATGACGTCATCATTAACATATTTTATTCCCCATGGAGAGTTCTTTACAATGAGCCATGTCTCAATTTTTTCTATTCAGCACTTTTGGAGATATCGAGGTGCAAGGTTTTTTGGTTTTTCCAAGATGGCGGCTGAACCACGTGACCGATGACGTCATCATTAACATATTTTATTCCACATGGAGGATTCTTTACAATTAGCCATGTCTCAATTTTTTCTATTCAGCACTTTTGGACACATAGAGGTGCTAAGTTTTTCGGTTTTTCCAAGATGGCGGCCGAACCACGTGACCGATGATATCATCATTAACATATTTTATTCCCCATGGAGAGTTCTTTACAATGAGCCATGTCTCAATTTTTTCTATTCAGTACTTTCGGAGATATGGAGGTGCTAAGTTTTTCGGTTTTTCCAAGATGGCGGCCGAACCACGTGACCGATGATATCATCATTAACATATTTTATTCCCCATGGAGAGTTCTTTACAATGAGCCATGTCTCAATTTTTTCTATTCAGTACTTTTGGAGATATGGAGGTGCAAAGTTTTTCGGTTTTTCCAAGATGGCGGCCGAACCACGTGACTGGTGACGTCATCATTAACATATTTTATTCCCCATGGAGAGTTCTTTACAATGAGCCATGTCTCAATTTTTTCTGTTCAGCACTTTTGGAGATATAGTGGTGCAAAGTTATGCCGTTTTTCCAAGATGGCGGCCGACCACGTGACCGATGGCATCATCATTAACATATTTTATTCCCCATGGAGAGTTCTTTACAATGAGCCATGTCTCAATTTTTTCTATTCAGCACATTCAGAGATATGGAGGTGCAAAATTTTTCGGTTTTTCCAAGATGGCGGCCGAACCACCTGACATATGACGTCATCATTAACAAATTTTATTCCCCATGGAGAGTTCTTTACAATGAGCCATGTCTCAATTTTTTCTGATCAGCACTTTTGGAGATTTTGTGGTGCAAAGTTTTGCCGTTTTTCCAAGATGGCGGCCGACCACGTGACTGATGATGTCATCATTAACATATTTTATTCCCCATCGAGAGTTCTTTACAATGAGCCATGTCTCAATTTTTTCTGTTCAGCACTTTTGGAGATTTCGTGGTGCAAAGTTTTGCCGTTTTTCCAAGATGGCGGCCGACCACGTGACTGATGATGTCATCATTAACATATTTTATTCCCCATGGAGAGTTCTTTACAATGAGCCATGTCTCAATTTTTCTGTTCAGTACTTTCGGAGATATAGAAGTGCAAGGTTTTTCGGTTTTTCCAAGATGGCGGCCGAACCACGTCACCGATGACGTCATCATTAACATATTTTATTTCCCATGGAGAGTTCTTTACAATGAGCCATGTCTCAATTCTTTCTATTCAGCACTTTCGGAGATATGGAGGTGCAATGTTTTTCGGTTTTTCCAAGATGGCGGCCGAACCACGTAACCGATGGCATCATCATTAACATAGTTTATTCCCCGTGGAGACTTCTTTACAATGAGCCATGGCTCAATTTTTTCTGTTCAGCACTTTTGGAGATATAGTGGTGCAAAGTTTTGCCGTTTTTCCAAGATGGCCGCCGACCACGTGACATATGACGCCATCATTAACATATTTTATTCACCATGGAGAGTTCTTTACAATGAGCCATGTCTCAATTTTTTCTGTTCAGCACTTTTGGAGATATAGTGGAGCAAAGTTTTGCCGTTTTTCCAAGATGGCGGCCGACCACGTGACTGATGACATCATCATTAACATATTTTATTCCCCATGGAGAGTTCTTTGCAATGAGCCATGTCTCAATTTTTTCTGTTCAGTACTTTCGGAGATATAGCAGTGCAAATATTTTCGGTTTTTCCAAGATGGCGGCCGAACCACGTGACTGATGACGTCATCATTAACATATTTTGTTCACCATCGGGAGTTCTTTACAATGAGCCATGTCTCAATTTTTTTCTGTTCAGCACTTTTGGAGATATAGTGGTGCAAATTTTTGCCGTTTTTCCAAGATGGCGGCCGAACCACGTGACCGATGACGACATCATTAACATATTTTATTCCCCCTGGAGAGTTCTTTCCAATGAGCCATGTCTCAATTTTTTCTGTTCAGCACTTTTGGAGATAGAGGTGCAACGTTTTTCGGATTTTCCAAGATGGCGGCCGAACCACGTGACCGATGACGTCATCATTAACTTATTTTATTCCCCCTGGAGAGTTCTTTCCAATGAGCCATGTCTCAATTTTTTCTATTCAGCACTTTCGGAGATATGGAGGTGAATTTTTTTCCCGTTTTTCCAAGATGGCGGCCGCACCACGTGACCGATGACGTCATCATTAACATATTTTATTCCACATGGAGAGTTCTTGACAATGAGCCATGTCTCAATTTTTTCTATTCAGCACTTTCGGAGATATGGAGGTGCTAGGTTTTTCGGTTTTTCCAAGATGGCGGCCGACCACGCGACTGATGACGTCATCATTAACATATTTTATTCCCCATGGAGAGTTCTTTACAATGAGCCATGTCTCAATTTTTTCTGTTCAGCACTTTTGGAGATATAGTGGTGCAAAGTTTTGCCGTTTTTCCAAGATGGCGGCCGACCACGTGACATATGACGTCATCATTAACATATTTTATTCCCCATGGAGAGTTCTTTACAATGAGCCATGTCTCAATTTTTTCTGTTCAGCACTTTTGGAGATATAGTGGCGCAACGTTTTGCCGTTTTTCCAAGATGGCGACCGAACCACGTGACTGATGACGTCATCATTTACATATTTTATTCCCCATGGAGAGTTCTTTACAATGAGCCATGTCTCAATTTTTTCTGTTCAGTACTTTCGGAGATATAGAGGTGCAAGGTTTTTCAGTTTTTCCAAGATGGCGGCCGAACCACGTCACCGATGACGTCATCAATTGGGCACAGTCTATTCCAGGGCAAGACCAATATGTGTGCAAAGTTTGGCGATTCGCCGTGCAACGGTGTAGACGCAGTGCTGCAAACAGACAGACAGACAGACAGACAGACAGACAGACAGACAAACAGACAGACAAACGAACAGATCAACATACTTGCCGGAAAAATTTTTCCGGCAAGTAATGAAAAATCGGTCAGAGACCGAGGACTTGCTGGAATTTACTTTTTTATCGGCCATTTAGGACAAATATGGCGGCTGAACCACGTGACCGATGACGTCATCTTTAACATATTTTATTCCCCATGGAGAGTTCTTTACAACGAGCCATGTCTCAATTTTTTCTATTCAGCACTTTTGGAGATATGGAGGTGCAAAGTTTTTCGGTTTTTCCAAGTGGCGGCCGAACCACGTGACCGATGACGTCATCATTAACAGATTTTATTCCCCATGGAGAGTTCTTTACAATGAGCCATGTCTCAATTTTTTCTATTCAGCACTTTCGAAGATATGGAGGTGCTAGGTTTTTCGGTTTTTCCAAGATGGCGGCCGAACCACGTGACCTATGACGTCATCATTAACATATTTTATTCCTCATGGAGAATTATTTACAATGAGCCATGTCTCAATTCTTTCTATTCAGCACTTTTGGAGATATGGAGGTGCTAAGTTTTTCGGTTTTTCCAAGATGGCGGCCGAACCACGTGACCTATGACGTCATCATTAACATATTTTATTCCACATGGAGAGTTCTTTACAATGAGCCATGTCTCAATTTTTTCTATGCAGTACTTTCAGAGATATGGAGGTGCAGAGTTTTTCGGTTTTTCCAAGATGGCGGCCGAACCACGTGACTGATGACGTCATCATTGACATATTTTATTCCCCATGGAGAGTTCTTTACAATGAGCCATGTCTCAATTTTTTCTGTTAAGCACTTTCGGAGTTATAGAGGTGCAAATTTTTTCGGTTTTTCCAAGATGGCGGCCGAACCACGTGACCGATGACGTCATCAATTGGGCACAGTATTCCTGGGCAAGACCAATATGTGTGCAAAGTTTGGCGATTCTACATGCAACGGTGTAGACGTAGTGCTGCAAACAGACAGACAAACAGACAAACAAACGAACAGATCAACATACTTGCCGGAATCTTTTCCGGCAAGTAACAAACAAACAAACAGACAGGGGTGAAAACATAACCTCCATCCACCTTTGGTGGCGGAGGTAACTCGAATGGCACTCAGTGGAGCACATACCGCCACCAGGCTGAACGGTTTATGTTTTGTATCCCACTGATAGGCCGGATCTGGATTCCGACCTGAACCAACATCTAATCGGCTTGTTCTTGTCACTTACCCAACTCATCCACCAAGTTTTGTCACAATTAATCTACAACTTTTTGTGATATAATGCTACATATCGTTTTTGGCCCTATCACTCAATGGTGAAGAATCACTTTAAAATAATAATAAATTCTTTGATCCAGATTCGAATCTTCACAAAAATCGAATTGATTGGTCCTTGTCACACACCCAACCTGTCCATCATGTTTCGTCTGAAGCTGTCCGCAATCTCAATGGTGAAGAATCACTTTTAAAAATTCTCAGATCCAGATCCAGATCCAGATCTTCATCAAAATATAATCATTTCGTCTTTGTCACATACCCAACCTCTCCAACAAATTTCATCTAAATCCGTCCACAACCTTCCAAGATATCTTATTCACAGACAGACAGACAGACAGACAGGGGTGAAAGCATAACCTCCAGCCACCGTCGGTGGCGGGAGATAACTAGAGTGAAGTCGATGGCGCACCATCGCAAATCTCAACGCTTTCCACCTCAAGCAAGGTTGAAAGATGGCAAAAGATTTCACCAGAAATTACACAATATCAAATTTAGAGTGAAAATTTCCCCGTTTTGACCCCTGTGACCCTCATTCTCTGGGGCATGAACCAGGGGTCAAATCCCAAAAATCATCACATATCATGCATCACCCAATGTTGATTGAATATAAAAAGTTTCAATTTGAAAATGTGCCCGTAATCGCATGTTTCATTTTTTTTTGTTTTGCATAAGAAGTCGATTAGTCGAGGCTTGCATAAGAAGAAGAACCACCTTTAGAGGCCATTTTTCCCCACAGAGCAGGGGTTGGCCTTTTTTGGGCACCTTGGTCCCCTTTTTGAAGCAATGTTTTATGGCCGGATGCCCTTCCTGCCGCCAACCCTGTTGGTCACCTCTTGCGACACACAGGGAATTACCAGTGAGCTGGTACTCAATTTGCCGACCTCGGGAGGATGACAGGCTCAGTCAACCCCCCTGGCGTTAATTCAGCGATCGACCGGGATTCGAACCCAGGATCCTAGGATCCCAAGCCGGCACCCTAGCCGCTAAGCCAACACCATGCTTATCATGCATGAGGCTTGCATAAGAGCTAATACATTTAACATATAACAAAGGGAGAGAGAGACAAGAGGGGGAGAGAAAGGGATTTTGTTTTGGTATTTTTTGGTATCAAAACTTTTGGTATTTTACCATTTGAACCCACCCCATGGGGTGGGGCCAAAAATGACACTGCTGGTGCACCTTTGTGCCATGTGTTGATCATAACTACCAAGTTTAGTGAATTTCTGCCCAACCGTTTAGGAGGAGATATCATGATGGGACGGACAGACAGACACGAGATAATTACAATATCCCCCTGATTTTTTGAAAAAAGCATGGGGATAATAAAAATTTTGCTTGTGAGACCGTAAAACCCTTTGCTGAAGCTAACCGGCAGCTCTTAAACCAGCGTAGAGCAGGTCATGAGCAAGCAGATCCCAAACAATTTTTAAAAACCCATAAAATAAATTATTTATTTGAACATTATTTAATGGAATTTTTTTTTTCAGGGTAAAGAGAAGCAGAGCAGAGAATAGAACTCGTACAAGTTTAAGCTCGTTCGCATCTACGAGCTGACTTCCCATGTGTAGTCAGAAATGCAACAAATGCAACATGTGTAGTCAATTTCAACCTTCCAAAAGTGTACAAGAAAATCAACGAAGAAGTGTACGGGGCAACAGAAATTGCTACAACGATGCAAAATGGCGCACGTACCACCTGGCCTTGTTTGCACATGATGCTTTTTTTAACCAACAACAAGGTAATGAAACATTAATTTTTTTTAATTGGAGACATTCCCCGTTCATACAAATTAAATTTGAATAAAACAATGCACCTTTGTGTGAAGTGCATTGACCTTTGCAGACAGACATAAGAATGTCATTAAAGAAATATGAGTACTGTATTTAAGGAAAATAGAATGGCAGCCATGGGAGTTTATAACTCCACCCATTGTGAGTGACAGGTGTACATATTTTTGGTTGAAATTACTCAGGTGACTCAGGGAAATGGGCATTTCCAGCAATGATGTATAATTTTCTTGATAGGTGAAAAATAAAAATGAATAAACAATGTACTATGTTCATAAAGAGAGTAATGTTGTTGAGCATTCTTATTTTCTTGCCAACCAGTTTTTACACGTTCAGCGAATTTTTTTTTCACCACGCTTAATCGGCTCCACTTTGTCATATTTGAATCGCAACGCCATCGAACAAGCATTTCTTCATCTCGGTTTTTTTTTCAGTTGGCGACTGAGGTCTCTATAATCTGAGCATTCAATTGCTATATATATATATATATAACTATTTCTCTACCTCTATCAGTTTCCACTTTGATTTACCCCAGGCTTCTCCAAACAGTTTACATCGCTGTGCTGTGGAGAGAATCGGTTTATAGTCACTGATCGTGTTCAGCTCGGAAAATGAACCATGTTCTATACAAAGCGTTGGTGTTGCAGAAGCAGGTTCTATGGCTAGGATTACAATCGCATCTGGGTCGCCACTCTGACACAGGAAGTCAGTGCTGGAATTTGTAATTTGTTCAGGGTGCCCATGATCGCTCGTCTAATCTTCACAAAGGACACCGTGGGATCTATAACATCCATGAACTAATGCTGGTAGACAGGAAGTTCAGTTTAATGGGGACGGCACACGCATTCATGATTCACTCTGCCTGTCAAACACTGGGATGTCAGTTTATAGCTGGGTCACAATTCAAACCAAGGTTTGACAGCTTAGATGTGAGTGTGTGTACCTCCAAGCCACCCTACCAGTCTACTGATCGTGCAACAAACAACAACAACAACAACAACAACACCAACAACGCATTTTAAGGCCATTTTCCCTGCTGGAGTGGGGGTTAGCCTTGCGGTCCCCATGACAATCTTCTCCATTTTGCCCTATTTTCGGGATCTGCCCTTGTTAACCCCCTTGCCCGCATTTCTTCTTCCACCACCTTTAGCCAAGTCTTTCTCGGTCTTCCCCGTCCTCTACTTCCTTCTACATTCATTTCCATCACTCTTCTCAACCAGTCACTTTCATCCTTCCTCAACACATGACCAAACCATCTCAACCTGTTTCTCTTCACAGCATCCATCACAGGCTCTATTCCCATCATCTTTCGCATTTCATCATTTGTCTTCCTCTCTCTCACCGATACTCCGCACATCCACCGAACCATTCGCATTTCCACCCTTTCCAGCCTTCGTTGCTGCTCTATGTTCATTACCCATGTATCGCTCCCATAAATCATAACACTTCTCACACATGCAGCATACACCTTTCCCTTCAGCTTCAACGACACTGCCCTCCTCATCAGCATGCCACTCAGTTCCCGAAACTTCTTCCATGGACATCTCACTCAAACAACCGTTGTCGAGTCTGATCCACCTTCTCCATTCAGCTTGTCTCCGAGGTAACAAAATGTTTTCACACCGTCCAGCTTCACGCCGTCTCCAAGATCCAACTCAACATTTCCTCCACTGCCGCCCCCTCTGTGCACACCTTACACTTAAATGTAGCTGTCACACTGGTTAATGACCCTCTCAGACCACTACATTTTTGATGAATTTGAATAGTCCACTGATAGTGCGGCAGTGCAAATATGCGAAAAGCTTCTGGCGAACTTATGACTGAATGCAAATATGTGAACATTTACCCAGTTGAAAAAGTATTTGTTTGTGCCAGTGGGTGCTTTGAACATGTCTTACAGAACAGAAGCAATACACCTGCCTCTGCCATCTCCACAGAAATTGTTTGTGTATCGAGCGTACACAATTCCAGCAATAGTCGAGTATTTCATGCCGCGCAGCCTAGTTGTTGAAGCTTCCTACCTTGAGGCTTGATTCTCTCCAGGCATCCAAAGTGAAGTTATTTTTCCATTCGTGTGTTTGTCAAATTTCAACTCGTTATTTTATCGTCTATGCATTATTGTTTGTTTATTGTTAGTTTTGGTTTGAATTTCCTGTAACTCGTAATTAATTAATCGTGTTCTGTTTGCTCCGCGTGTGCGGCCTTGTACGCTGAGGCTACCCCCGTCGGTGGTTGTTAACTTAAGCTCCCTACTTCGTGTTTTGCTTGGTTCTTAGATTTTTCCCTTCTCCCCTGAACATCTACTCTATATCTAACATTTTAAATCCCCCCCCCCCCCCCCCCCAAAAAGAAAAAAAGGAAAAAAAAAGAAAACCAAAAACATTTATTTCCTTTTCTCCACGTGTGCTGTTTCGGGTGCTTCTGTCCACGTGCGCTGTATCGCCCCGCCCCCATTATCTCCTTGCCTTACACCTTTTGCCCTGTTCACGTGACTCGTGGTTGTCCCTCTAGGCCCTCTCTCCGTTGGTATTTTGTGAATATAAGATTGTTCTTCAGGGTTCTGTTTAAATATTATTTAAATATGTTAAAACTTTCCCCTGCAGTGTTTTATTCAGTGGTTTATTACAACACGCTGTTTTTCTTACTATTTAAAAGGCTTTTTTCAATTTCCTCTCCAACTCATTCCACTTTAAAAAAAAAAATTCAATCTCTTATACTTCTCCCTCACTACATGTTCTAAATTCACATTCATTCCATCCCTCCTCCATCATTCTTAATCGGATCGCTAACTTGAAAATCACAATAAACCCAATTTGTTATCAATGCTCGTCTTTCATTAATCATCCACTTTCTAAACTCCCCCCTTGTCCCTCCCCTCCAAATCCGCCCCTTGCCCCTCCACTCCTAAACTCCCCCCTTTCCCCTCCACTCCTAAACTTCCCCCCCACCCCTCCTCCTCAAAGCGTCCTCCCCGCTTCTTCCCCCTTCCAACTTTCACCTTCATCTCCCTCAACCTTCTACTTTCCTCTCTAAATCTACCCCCTTGCCCCTCCCCTCCAAATCATCCCCATCACCCATCTCTTTCAAATCTTCCCCCTTGCCCCTCCCCTCCAAATCTTCCCCATCACCCATCCCTTTCAAATCTCCCCCCTTGCCCCTTCCCTCCTAAACTCCTCCCACACCCCTCCCCTCCGAGACTCTCCCTCGCTCCTCCCCTCCTGGACTCCCCTCTCACCCCTCCTCCTCAAAGCGTCCTCCCCGCTTCTTCCCCCTTCCAACTTTCACCTTCATCTCCCTCAACCTTCTACTTTCCTCTGCCCCCCTCCCCCCTCAAACAGCTCCTCACTGTGCCTCATCCCATCACCATCAAACCTTTCGTCCTCCTCATCCTTCCCTTTCTTGTAACTCTTCTGTAATCTCTGACACACTATCAACTGCTCTCCCTACCTCCCCCTCTCATCCTTCATCTTACCCTTCATCTTACCCTACCCCTCCCCTCCCCTGTCCTGAACCCGATGCTCCCCCTCTCTCTTCATTAACGGTATGGACCTCAAACATCCGGGGCCTTCGCTCAAACCTGACTGATCTCTCCATACAGGTTGCTTCTGACAATCCAGACTTGATCTGCTTACAGGAAACTTTCCTCCTTCAAGATGTCTCTGATTCCTTAATACCTCTTCCTGGTTACTCGCTCCTCCGGTATGATAGACCTGAGCCGCGTCCTGGTGGTGGGGTTGCTATCTTTATCAAAAACTCTCTTCCTCACTCTCCTTGCACTGCCCTCTCTCCACCTCACCCCCAGGAGTACTGCTGGCTACGGCTTCCTCTCCGCTCCCACCTTTTGTTCATATGTGTTCTGTACCGTCCTCCAAACAGTGATGACTCCATTTACATTTTGCTGTCTCCATTCTCCATCGCTGTCTCCATCGCTGACAACATGGACCAACTTCTATCCACTCATCTCAACTCTCTCTTCCTCATATGTGGCGACTTCAACTGTCATCATGCCAGCTGGCTGGGTGTGGGTTCCTCTCTCACTGGTCATGGCACCTCAGCAAAGGACTTCTGTGACTCACTGGGATTGACACAATCTGTCAATTTCCCGACCCGGATCTCAGTCAATGGAGAATCTTCTCTTCTAGACTTGGTTATGACAAACTTCCCTACAAATGTCTGCTGCTCTTGTTCTGCTCCAATCGGTTCTTCTGATCATGTGCTTGTTAAAGTGGACATCTCTCTGCCGATTCTCAGAGAGCCTCCTCAGTGTCGACGAGTCTGGCATTTCACTCAGGCCGACTGGCACGGTCTTCAAGCAGCCATCAATCATCTGGACTGGTCTCCCATCTCTACTGCCTCCGACATCAATTCTTCCTGGGAATTCTTCCAAAGCAAACTGCTCTCTCTCTCTCTCTCTCATGCACAGATTTATCCCATTTCGTCTTCAGTTGTCTTACCCTTCCTCCCGTCCATGGTACACTTAATCCTGTGGTGAGGCAGTTGCCCTGAAACAACTTGCCTTTGCCTCTTGGAAGGCTAATCCAACTGAAGGCAATCTCAGTTCCTTCCACCAAGCTCGGAACAAGTGTGTGTCTACCCTCAGGAGTGCCAGGAAGCACTATCCCTCCACACTCAAGAATGAACTCTCAAACCTGTCTCCTTCCTCCAAATCCTGGTGGTGTCTGGTCAAATCCGTTTCTGGTGTTTGTTCCCCCTCCATCCCCTCCCTTACCTCAAATGGCTACAAAGTTGACACCGCATGTGACAAATCCGAATGCCTCAACTCTGTGTTTACCTCAAAATCTTGTGTCCCAAACACATCTCTCTCTGTTCCCACCTTACCCAGTCGAACCCAACTGCTCCTGGACTCCGTGTCCTTCTCTGCTGACAAGGTGGAGAAGTTTTTGTCAAACCTCGACTCTGATTCTGCAACGGGACCAGACGGCATCAGCCCACGGGTCCTAAAATCCTTCTCTGCCGCTCTATCTCACCCTCTCTCTGTTCTTTTCACCCTCTCTTTTGCTCAAGGTCATCTTGGAAATCAGCAAACATTACCGCTTTACACAAAAAAGGTGCTAAAACAGATCCTTGCAACTACAGACCAATCAGCCTGTTCCCAATTATCAGCAAAGTCATGGAATCCATCATTGCTTCGGATATCAAATCCTTCCTCTTCACCAATGGCTTGATCTCCAATCATCAATTTGGATTCAGACCAGGTCATTCTACTCTGGACATGCTGCTTCTGCTGTCTCAACAATGGATGGAGGTCCTCAATGCCAAACAGGAAATCAGAGCCGTCTCCCTTGACATATCATGTGCCTTCGATACGGTCTGGCACCCAGCTCTGCTCACCAAGCTCTCCTCCTATGGTATCCATGGAAATCTCCACGCATGGCTTGCGGACTTCCTCTCTGGTCGTAGTCAACGTGTGGCCCTGAATGGATTTCTCTCATCTCCCCTTCCTGTTCAGGCTGGAGTTCCCCAAGGCAGTGTTCCGGGCCCTGTGCTTTTTCTGGTCTTTATCAATGATCTCTCTGACTCTCTGGAAAATCCTCTCTATCTCTTTGCTGATGACTCCACTCTCTGCCGCTCCATTCCTCTTCCCTCAGATCGGCAGTCTGCAGCCTCCTCACTCTCTCAAGACCTGGACAAAATCACAGACTGGTCAAACAAGTGGAACATGTCTTTCAATCATGACAAATCTCACACTCTTACTATGTCTCTCCGAAAAGACCGACTGGACAACCCTACCATCTACTTTCTCAACAATCCTCTCCAAGAAGTTCTGTCGCTCAAGCTTTTGGGTCTCACCATCTGCCATGATCTTTCCTGGGAAAACCACATTTCCAAGCTGGCCTCCAAAGCCAGTCGCCGACTGGGCATCCTCCGTTATGCGAAGTCCTTCCTTGGCACACCTGAGCTCCTCACCACATACAAGGCTTTCATCCGCAGCTCAATGGAATACTGTTCTCCCCTAGGGGCCAGTGCTCCTGCCTCACACCGAGCTCCGCTTCACGCTGTTGAAACCAAAGCTTTCAGAATCATTGGAATCTCCCACGATGAAGCTATCTCCGACACTCACTCACCGCAGGCAGGTAGGTGGTCTTTCTGTCTTCTACCGACTCCTCTCCGGCCTTGCTCCCCCAGCTCTATCTGTGCTCTGTCCCCCAAATATTCCTACAGGTCGCACAAGATCTGCCAGCAACCACCCTCTTATCGTTAAACTGCCGAAATCTAGGCTCTCTGCTCACCTTCACTCTTTCATTCCTCTTTTCTCCCGCCTCTGGAACAAACTCCCACACTCCCTTGAATCCCACTCCTCCCTCCAGGTCTTTAAAACAGCTGTTCATTACCATCTCTCATCTTCCCCCATCCATAACCTTGATCTTTTCTACCCCCCGCTAATTCACCCCAGATCCACTTTTTTTGAAATTCCAACTTCTTTCCCAGAAGTCTTGCAGTGTCCATATGTTTTATACCTCTCCCACCCCCCGGCCCCCTTTCCCATGCCCCTCCCCCAAAGCCCTCTCCCTCCCACAGATCTCTCGATGTCCCTGCTCTCAAATGTTGTGTTTGTGTCCTTCCCCCTCTCTCCCCATCTTGTCTACCGCTCCTCTTTTTATATGTTTTATGTGTCGGTTTGTCTTTTTGTGTGATTAATGTTAGCTCTTTCACGAGCCTCGATCTTGTATACAAAAAAAATATTATTATTATTATTATTAAAACGAGGACTCACACATGTTCAAGTAATCAGTGACATTAAAACTGGGGTGTCTCACCTTTCTGTAAACCCTTGACTAACGTAGTCTTTCCTGCATTGTCCAGTCCAAGGATTATAATTGTCATCTTCCTGCAACAGCAGACCCCCCCACGATAAATTATCATTGCACATGCCAGCTTGCATCCTCCCATATTTTAAAACATTTTTCTTAATCAATGGCGGAGGGAAGGGTGTGTGATCTACGCGGAGTGTTGCAAGTCATGCACGAGCACAACACTGGATGTGGATGGAATCCAGTGACTGGCTTCACACATCAGAGGTATCTATAATTATTGGATGTTCAGGTCATTGCGGTGATTTTGTTGATACATTTGCCTCAAACTCTGAATGCAACCTCAATGTCAAATAAGCCACAATGAAGAGAATTTGGTTGCAAACATTTTGCTCTGGAGGCATATCCCCAAAAGTGGCCTAGAAAAGGTGGTAGGGGTACACTCATGTTACAAGCTGGCAACAATGTTTTTCTGAAAGCCCAGACCTCTAGGAACCCAAAAAGTCTTGTTGCCAGCTTGGGAAATGGTTTGGACCAGATTTGTGGCCATTTTTCAAAATGGCCGCCTACATTTTTGGTGTTTTCTAATATTTGAGCTCTAGAACTTATATCTGGCTGTCTTAAAGGTCTCTAGGGTTATGACCTTATAACATATAGTCATACAACAATCCTCACCCAAATTGGGGTGCATGGCATATCTATAAGTGGTTTTATTGAAGCAAAAAGGCAAAAATATGCCTGAAAAACGCCTTCATTTTGATTTTTCCAAATCACTAAATTGCATACTGTGAAGTTGTTCTTTGGTCAATTTCTTTCAAAATAGTTTTAAAATTTGCCCAGATCCCTCCTCTTCATTAGCAAATCTTCAGGAATATACCCAAGTTCTCAGAAAATATGTTTTATGCATGATCAGCTACCCCTACCCCCTAAATCACAAAACGTGCCAATTTTCAATATTTCCAGATTCCAACCAATATCATTGTTGTATGACTTTTTCTCATCATGATAGGTCCAAATTAACTTACTCTATGTGATTAGGTGTTAATAAAAATTGAATTTCACACTTTAGTGAAAATCCAAGATGGCTGCCAAATGGCCATAGAATATTTGGTGGCGCGAGACCATAAGACTGCAATTTCATTCAGAGGCACTTCTAAAATGTTCCATTTATACTAAATATATGAGGCACTACTATTCTATAGGTCACATGTATGTGAAAGAGTCTTGATGAGTTGAAGATGTATTATTTTAGAGGGGGACTTTATGTAAAATTTATGTTTTATAACATTTGAATTTCAGGAAAGTAGTGTGGATTTGGAAGTGCCTTGTTTGCGGAGTATATTAGTTCCAACATAGCTGACAAACAAGGCACTTACATAAATGAAGACATAGAAGATTGTAAAATATAAGCTATATTATTTAATGTAAAACAAAAATAAACATACATAACTTGTATACATAATGCAAACATTATTATGTTACACTGATCCAAACAATACAAACGTCAATGCAATGCTTGCACCTTTAAACTAAACAAATATTTGGCACTGAATTAACAAAGTCATACCCAACAAGCTAATCTGGCTATTCATACATAAGTGACAGAATGTGGGATACAGTCATATCATAGACTAGTAATACATTGGTGGAACAGAGCTGAAGCAAGACTAGTTACATTACGTCAAATACAGCCAGCATAGTAACAATATGACATTATGGAATATACTCAAGTTTCCATGCATGTCGTCTAATCACTATCAGAGTCATTGAGGGGGTTCCTGCATAAGTCTGCACATTTGCATGCCAATGTGCACCGCAATCCATTTTTCCTACAGTTGCACCTGCCAGTTAGACATGGACGGGCCTTTGAGGTACATGCACACGTCGCAATTTTGACACATTCTGCTGTGAGCCCTTCCTTGGTCATGAGACGGGGCATCAGCTGGTTGTCCTCAAGGTACCAGCCGGATGTTGTTGGATTGGGGATTCCTGGATTTGGCACATTGGCATTTCGCCACACAAGGGCTTGATGATGTGCCCTTAAAATGTGCTGGTGCAATGCATCCTCTGTTGGTGGCATGTTCTCTGGCTTTTTACCAACTTTTCTGAATTGGGAACATCTCAGCGCCTGGATTTCCTTTGCGTCTCCTTTCGGGTTGTAAAGACGGCAGACAAACTCCTCAGCCTTTGCACAAATCTCTTCACTTGGAACATGTGCAACCCCTAGCTGGGAGAGTAGGTGAGGAACTTCACAAAATATTTTCCATGCTGCCTTCTTTGATATGCCTGCGAGTTGACTGGTGCTGTCACATCCTGTAATGGCATGGAAAGCTAGAAGACTGTCCCTGACATCATCAGTGCAATCAATTTTGTGGCCAGCAATGTAGCGCCTGTATTTAGAGGTCCCTGATTTCATCCATACCTCTTCTGGCATTTGGGGCTGGAAGGCCATCAAAAGCAATAATACATCGGTATCACTACTGGTGATGACGATCCTCTCATATCCTCTAGCCTTTGCTTCCAGAGCATGAAGAATCATACGCGTGTCTGCCTCCTCTTGTGATGAACAGAGATGCTCCATGTTCCTGCCTGTGGAAGAGGCAGCCATGCCATTGTTTCCACCACTAACCACCAATTCCTGTGTGGCTTCATGTTCATGTTCAAGTAGTTCTTCCTTGAGAAGCTTTGTAAGAGCCACTTTGTTGTCATTGACATCCATGAAAGATTTCCATTGCTGTGGTAGCTTGAGATCTCTGTTGCTTATTTCACATCTAATGCCACGACCCTTTCCAACCCGCCTCTTTCTTGTTGCATCTTTGATTGAGTGCTTTTCATAGCAGTCAAAGACCACATCCACACAGTTACAGGGCTCCTTGAAGTTGTTTGACACTGCAGCTACGACCCTCTTGGCATAGTCTCCAAATGTCTTTGTGTCCTTTGGCTTTCCCAATGCCTGAACTAAGGCCATTCCATCAACAATTGTGCATGTTGGTGTGTTAGATGCTGGGGCATTTGCCTGAGACACACCATCTTTCTCTAGAAGAGGTAGCAACTGTGACTTGTTTGTTTGTCTGAGGGTCCCATCAGTATTGGCTAGAGCTAAAGGTACATGGCAAAGTTCTTGTGTGAGAAGTGAATCTATGTCAATATCTCTGCCTGCCTCCATGACAACAATCAGTCGTTGAAACAGATCGCGATCTGCTTTGACAATAGCAGTACCCTTTTTCTTCTTGTCCTTGGACACCTCAACAGCAAACATGGATGCAAATGTCTTCAACTTTTGTTTTGGGATGCTTGTGTGTAGGCTGGTCTTTTTCTCAATGAAACGCTCAGTCACAAAGGTACGGGCCACTTGATGTCCAACCTTCTCCGCACATAGCAGGTCCTTTTTAATTGCGGCATTTGCAATATCCCCAGTAGTGAGACATACAAGTTCCTCAGACTCTTTGTTGAAGACCTCAAATCTCTGAAACATCGACATCAGGCTTTGGACATCAGATTCATCCCTCAGCATCCTTGCTTTTCCAGATTCCTTGTGCACAGACTGGTCATCATTATTATCTTCTGTTACTCCGAGCATGTCCCTAGTTTCATCGGCAATCCTAGCTCTATCGATGTAGGTCAGTCCCCACCGATTTAGGGCAGTTTCAGAGCGTGTGATACCAATGACTCCTCCAGCGATTTTGCCCATCTTGTTGACATGCTCCAGTCCTTGATCATCAGGTACTTGGTTGAACTTTTGTGTGCTTTCCTTCACTCCGAAGTCCCCTTCATTGAAACCTGCCAACACCTCAGGCGCAGTGTGCCCCAGCTGATTCATATCTGCCAGGAACACACTGCCCCATCGCAGGTAGTTTGGCCGGTCGAAGGCTCCGAACCAGTGGAGCATCTCGCGAAAAGTGGTCAGGAACAATTCCCACTTGGCATCTCTGATGGCACGGGTGAACCTCAGGAGGATGCTCACAAGATGCATGTATTGCCGCCAATATACAAATGTGGCATTTGCCTCGTGTTCCCTGTCCATGTCTTCTATTAGGGCACTGACCTGGTAGGCCTTGGGCACCAGACGCCTCAGAGCACTGTAGATGGCCTCATCGTCTGCCTGCTGGAAAGCTCTCGAAAGGTCCTCTGATACCTGATTGATTTCTGCATCAATCTGTACTTCATTTTCATTCAGCCAATGTAGGATCTTCTGCCACAGAATTCGCCATAATGCCTCAAACACAAGCTTGTGGGCACGGATTGTGCGGTTCCATTGTTTCCCGTTGAGGATGTTCTGTGCAGTGTTCTCGCCATACACACCACTTTCTACCAGAATGTCCTTC
Source organism: Myxine glutinosa (assembly GCF_964187855.1). Classification (NCBI taxonomy): domain Eukaryota; kingdom Metazoa; phylum Chordata; class Myxini; order Myxiniformes; family Myxinidae; genus Myxine; species Myxine glutinosa. Next base: position 49,713,869 of record NC_136263.1, on the reverse strand, counting down.
AAGCCGGAATCTGCCATGTACTGTCCAATAACCTTGGTGAAATTCATTTGAATATGGAAACCACCAAGCATCACCACTAGGTTTTTGCATTTGTCTGGTTTGGCCCACTGCAACATCTTGGCTTTACAGTACAGTTGCTCATCAAAGGTAAGTACTGTATACGTTTGCCCTAGTGCAGCAGTCATCCTTTGGCAGTTTTGAATCACTGTCCAGATGGTGTCAAACTCATGTGCAGGCTCATTGATTATCGGCATAGGCCCTACTGTAGTCTTTGCTGGATTCACATCAGACACACGCTGGTTAAATGCTGTCCAGCCTGGAACATGCTGGTCCTCGGTGTGAGACTGACGTGCAAGGAGCCATGACACATCTATGGCCATAGCCTCAGAGATAACCTGGGCATCCGATTCCATATACCAATCAGCTTTCACAGCTACTGGAAATGTTGCTTCGGGTTTCTGGGTGCCCATGCCTGAAGGTTGAATCTCATTGAAATGCTCTGGCACAGTTACAGATCTGCTACTGCTTGACTTGACATCAGGTGCAATGGTCTTTTCGCCAGGTATGCTTCTTCGAAAGGCAGCAGACTGTGAGGCATGTTATATGTTCAAATGTTATAAAACATAAATTTTACATAAAGTCCCCCTCTAAAATAATACATCTTCAACTCATCAAGACTCTTTCACATACATGTGACCTATAGAATAGTAGTGCCTCATATATTTAGTATAAATGGAACATTTTAGAAGTGCCTCTGAATGAAATTGCAGTCTTATGGTCTCGCGCCACCAAATATTCTATGGCCATTTGGCAGCCATCTTGGATTTTCACTAAAGTGTGAAATTCAATTTTTATTAACACCTAATCACATAGAGTAAGTTAATTTGGACCTATCATGATGAGAAAAAGTCATACAACAATGATATTGGTTGGAATATGGAAATATTGAAAATTGGCACGTTTTGTGATTTAGGGGGTAGGGGTAGCTGATCATGCATAAAACATATTTTCTGAGAACTTGGGTATATTCCTGAAGATTTGCTAATGAAGAGGAGGGATCTGGGCAAATTTTAAAACTATTTTGAAAGAAATTGACCAAAGAACAACTTCACAGTATGCAATTTAGTGATTTGGAAAAATCAAAATGAAGGCGTTTTTCAGGCATATTTTTGCCTTTTTGCTTCAATAAAACCACTTATAGATATGCCATGCACCCCAATTTGGGTGAGGATTGTTGTATGACTATATGTTATAAGGTCATAACCCTAGAGACCTTTAAGACAGCCAGATATAAGTTCTAGAGCTCAAATATTAGAAAACACCAAAAATGTAGGCGGCCATTTTGAAAAATGGCCACAAATCTGGTCCAAACCATTTCCCAAGCTGGCAACAAGACTTTTTGGGTTCCTAGAGGTCTGGGCTTTCAGAAAAACATTGTTGCCAGCTTGTAACATGAGTGTACCCCTACTGTCACATTTCCTGGAAGTGCCTCCAGACTATTTCTTGCTTTGGTATTTATTAATCAACCTTTATCTATCTAGGGTCTGCATACATCATCATCATTACCCAACATCCATTACAAAAAACTTTTGCCACTTGCATCAGCATCAAATCAGAGCATGTGGTGCGATGAGTGATGTAAATTAACAACAATATTGTAATGACAACATAAACCTGCGTTTACTTATATCCCTCACAATAAATTAAGCAAAAGAGTTTTGAGGCTCTTTTTGTTTTTGGACACAGGTGTTCATGTTATGATTGAAGGGGGACCAAGCACATTAATCTGTGCACTCGAGAAGCAAAAATGACGCAAGTGGAAAACAGAGTTAACTTGTCATGTGACAACAACGTGGCTGTCTGAAAAGAGTGTGGAAATTGGTGACGATGTCAATCCAAATGATCATAGACAAGCTTACATATATGTTTTCATCATATGAGCAAAGTTCATGGAAAAGCAAGGTCGAATTGAAAGTGTGCAAAACATCAAGGAAATGTGCAAACAGGGCAAGAGGAAAGAGAGGATTGGAGGAAACACTGAAACTAGCAAATAAAATGGTTGTGTTACTAAAGGTTAATGTGGGGTAATTAAGATCATGGGAAATAATGGGGGTGACAAGAGGTGGTAGTGCATTGCTTGCTTAAAGCCCTAGAGGAAGAACGAAACAGAGCAGACTATGGGATGCGGTTCTAAAATTGAGGAATACAAGAGTTGTGGTGTGCAGTTAGACTGGATTTTGGAAGTTTAACCAGGAGGAAGTTTAACTGGAAGAAGATGTGTATCCTGGAGTATATATTGAGGGTTTGAGTACTGCGAGAGCAGAGGGTGTAATATTGGAGAAGAGGTGATGCAATACTCCATTGAGCTACGGACAAAGGCTTTGCAGACTGTGTAGCTCTAATTTTCCAAGGAAAGACGGGTCAACAGAAGATGACCATTCTACGGCTGGGTTTGGAGGCCAGCCTTGCTAGCCTTGTGGTTGGCCAAGGTAGGGTCATGGCTGATGATGAGGCCCGTAAGTTCAAGAGACTGAACCTCTTCCAATGGATGATCAAGAAAATACATTGGTGAGTTTGTCTGAGGATTCATCTGGAGTGATAGGGTGAGATTGAGATTTTCCAGGATTGAAGGGCATTTTCATTTATCAGAGCAGTGTATATTTGTTTCCAGGTCAACAGAGGGAGATGCAGCTGCTGTCTGCCTAGCAGAGGGATGGTCGCACGATACAACACAATTTGGAGTCATCTGCAAAAAGGAAGAGAGGGGTTTCCAGACCACTGGAAAGGTCATAGATTACATTTGCAGAAATGGCCTTAAAATGACTGTCGTACAGTGTTCTGCAAAAGTATTCACCCCCTCCAAAGTTTTCACATTTTGATGCTACCTTTCACATTATGTCCGAGATGGGGGCCAGTGTTCATCAATCAACAATATCCCGTTCCCTTCACAAAGCTGGCCTCTATAGACAGGTGGCAAGAAAGTAGCCATTACTGAAAAGGATGCATCTAAAAGCTCATATGGAGTTTGCGAAAAAGTATCTTAATGGTACTGCAGGCATGTGGAAAAACATTTTGTGGTCAGACGAGACAAAAATTGAACTTTTTGGTCTAAATCCAAAGCATTATGTCTGGCGCAAGCTTTTCTAAACACTGCACATCACCCAGTTAACACCATCACTACTGTCAAGTATGGTGGTGGCAGCATCATGTTATGGGGCTGCTTTTCATCAGCACAGACTGGTAAGCTTGTCAGCATAGAAGGGACAGTGGACAGAGCAAAGTACAGAAGAATCATTGATGAAAACCTGCTTGAGTCGACCATGAATCTGAAACTCGGGAGGAGATTCACAGTTCAGGAGGACAATGGTCCGAAGCACAAAACTAAAGCCACACTGGATTGGCTGAATAAAAAGAAAATAAATGTTCTTGAGTGGTCCAGTCATAGTCCTGACTTGAACCCAATTGAACATTGAAGGCGAGACTTGAAGATTGCAGTCCATCGATGATCCCCATCAAACTTGGCAGAACTAGAGCAATTTTCACGTGAAGAATGGGTGAAGATTTCATCATCGCACTATGCAAAGCTGGTAGAAACCTACGCAAAAATACTTACATCAGTCATTCCTACAAAGGTGCTTCCACCAAATACTGACCTAAGGGGCTGAAAACTTTTGCAACCAGTGAATTTTGATTTGTACATGTTTTTGCAGATATTCCTGACATCTAACCTCCTTCAACTATAACAGTGTTTAATTTTATCTCTTCAGTTATGAATAAAAAAAGTTCATTTGGAAAAAAAAAATTCTACATAATTCGTAATTCATCGAAATGTGGCATTATTGGGAGGGGTGAATACTTTTAAAGGCCACGGTATACAGCTTGTCATCTCCCACGCCAGATGAGCCAGCTCTTGCTGTGGGACGTTGCGCCATTATTCGACAAGTGCGGCCACTTCCAGTTGATAAAGAGGCAATGGGTGGATTTGACGATGAAGAGAAAATAAGTTTTCATGAACGGGAGAAAAGAAAAACAAATGGGTGTAGGCAGGTAAAATTGTGGGAAAGCCTGGATTTTGCAAGTTGAATTAGGAGGTAGCAAAGTAAAAGAACCCTGCAATAGCTAGTGTCAGTTGATGGGCTGAGAGAGCATATGCTCGACCAGGGGATAAATGGTTTAAAAAATAATAACAAGAAAGAGCAATCAGAGAATGCAGACCCTCACCAGGACGTGTTTTTTGTGTTTTTTTAAGGCTTTTGTGTTAAAACAAATATGGCGGCCGAACCACGTGACTGATGACGTCATCATTATTTTTCTTTCTCCACCAATTTATCCATAGATGACGCTCAAGAAATTTCATCCTGATCAGATGAAGTTTTGTACCTGTAGCATTATGACGTGATAATGGAGGAACCTATGACATCGGCGGGAGTAATGCATTCGATCGTGTCCGTGTGTGTGTGTGTGTGTGTGTGTGTGTGTGTGTGTGTGTGTGTGTGTGTGTGTGTGTGTGTGTGTGTGTGTGTGTGTGTGCGTTCGTGTGTTTGTGAACAAGATATCTGGAAAAGTTCTGAACAGATTTGGATGAAAGTTGGTGGGATGATTGCCCTTGGGATAAGGAAAAATTGAATAGTTTTTGGTGAAGCTCAGGATATTATTCCGGATCCAGGAATTTCTTGAAGGATTGTTTACCATTGGAAGACAGGGCTCTTTTTTTTTTACAGTATCTTCTATATTTAACATTGTGATATGAAAATAGTTTTCATATTTGTTGTAAATGTAGTTTAAACTCGTGGTTATGCGTTAGAGCGGTGTATTTTGTTAGCAGCGTCGTCTTCAAGGTTCTTTTTTTTTTTCTAATAAAGACATATTCTGTCATTTTAAAAACACCAAAGTGTGTATTAGTTTTCCCCGTTTCATAAAATGTATCGTTTGATACGTATAATGCTTTAAAACTGTTTTTTTTTTTTTCTTACCTCAGGAGAGAGATCAACATTTACCTCAGCGAATGTCAATCGTGGTGTCAGTATTTGATGAACTTATAAAGACTTAGGTGAGTTATGTGTGACAAGTATTTGCACGGGATTCTTCCCAGAAGAATGAGTGGTCGCATTAGCTTGTACGACTTAAAATGAGCGAGTTTTGTTTTGACGTTTGGGCCAGTTTTACATGTTGTATCTCGAAGGAATGAAACGAACGTTTTCCTGGCTTACAATTTTATTTGAAGTCACACATGCCTCAAAATACACTCACATATATAGAATTGAACGCTGAATCCGAAAATGTAAGTGAAATTGCCTTGTTTTTTTTTTAACATTATCTTCTATATATTCTAAATATATATCTGTGCAGTGTCTGTCTTGTGTTGTCTTGTCTTGTGTTGTCACTGAACTACTCCCTCAAACTTTTGTGAAATCGTACTATTCCAACTTGACCACGGCGGGAGTATGCGCTCTACTGAGTGGCGTTCTAGTTAACATATGTTATTCCCCATGGAGAGTTCTTAACAATGAGCCACGTCTCAACCTGAACACTCACTTCATCAATGTCTAGTCTGAAAGTACTCTGTCACTGCTCCAGAAATGATGATGATATATATGGTGTTAATCTGGTGTTAATTCAATGGCAGGACAGGGGCTAAAACTCAGGACCATAAGACGCCAAACCAGCCACCTTAACCGCTAAGCCAACACCAGGCTTTTGTGGTGATGATAAGTGTAACGATACATGTTACATGTCCGTTTTACGGATTGGGTTTCTTTCCTCAATAGCCATGATTTGTAATCACATGAATGACTAAGAGATCTCTGAACTGTGAACGCATATCTAGTTTGTTTAACAGTTCAAAAGTTGTTGCTTTATTACCCTCGCCAGAAGAGAGGGAGTTGCATTCGAGTCCGTTTGTCTGTGTCTGTGTGTGTTTGCACGGAATAAATATGATTTTCTCTGCAACCGTTGGTCCGATTGACAGGAAATTCACCTGTATAATTTTTTAATGATAATTATGACGTCATAGGTCATGCGGTAGGGCGCCATCTTGGAAAAACCGAAAAACTTTGCACCTCTATATCTCCGGAAGCGCTGCATAGAACAAATTTGAGACCTGGCTCATTGAAAAGAACTCTCCATGGGGAATAACACATGTTAATGATGATGTCATAGGTGCCTCCATTATGACCTCATAATTCGACAAGAACAAAACTTCATCCAATCAAGATAAAATTTATTGAGCTTCATCTATGGATAAATTGGGGGAGGAAAAAAAATGATGACGTCATCGGTCACGTGGTTCGGCCGCCATATTTGTTTTGACACAAAAGCCTTAAAACCACCAAAAACACGTCCAGGCGAGGGTCTGCAATCTCTGATTGCTCTTTCTTGTTTATTCCGCGAAGCGTGTATGATGGTCAGAACATTGTAAAACAAGCAAAGCTTTAAGGTTGAATTCATGTTATCAGAGGAGGGGGGAGGGGAAGTGAATATTCAGCAACATCAGAACTTTGTGAAAGTTTTAACCTTTTCACAACTCTCCATCGAATATTCATGTGCAAGAATTCCACACTTACTTGCGTGCCTGGCATGGACAGAGCAGACAGCAATGGTTACCCATCAGGCTGGACATGTTTCTGTTAACAACAGCCTGCGGAAATGTCACATGGAAGAGCACAATTCAAAGGTTGAATTTTTTTTTCACCACGGCACCAAACCTTTTGTATGTTTGCTGTTATACAGAATAAAAAGCATGTTCATGAAAACAGAGCAGACACATGACATCCACATCAAGCACAACTGATACGCTAAAAGAGGGCATCTATTTGTTACGTCTGCATGGTAGTCCGGCAGCTAAGCTAAATATAGCATAACAATTGTGCATTTTGTGAGGAAAGCACCAAATTTGGCACACTAGTAGACTATCATATTATGAAAAGATCTGGATATTGGGCCATCTCAGATTCAGAGATTTGATTTTTGCAAGATTTGCAGATTTTGCAGATTTGCAAGCTGAGATTGCAATGCCAGGGACGGCCGACTCCTTCCTGCGAGCTGCCCACGTCACCCGCACAAGAAGAGCTCATCAAATCACTGCAGCGGCACTGCACATCCTGCAACACCGTGCGTATGAACGCCACTGTATGACATATGCTGATGATGCAGAAGACCTGCCTGAGTTCGAAGACTGGTGTCACCAGAGAGAAGACATTCCCAACTTTCAGTCCTGGGCAACTGTGCTGGAACTAGAGATGTTGGTACTGGTCTCCGTGCGTTCTCTGCGGCAGGCTTCATTCACGATGTACCTTGATGCCCTGACGGAACTGGTCCCATGGTTCCATGCCTTAGACCACACACACTATGCCAGGTGGGTCCCTGTTCACCTGAGGGACACGGTTGCACTCCCAATGAAGCACCCAGATGTAGCCAGAGAATTCAGGGCTGGCAACTTCACTGTACAGAAGACGAAGAAGGTGTTCTCTTTGATCCCAATCGAATCGAAATCTTGCAAAAATCAAATCTCTGAATCCGAGATGGCCCAATATCCAGATCTTTTCATAATATGATAGTCTACTAGTGTGCCAAATTTGGTGCTTTCCTCACAAAATGCACAATTGTTATGCTAAGTTGCCCCACTATGGAGGGAGTTTGGCACAATGTTTGACTAGAACATACAGGGGGTGTTGGGAGAGTTGTGCATATTAATCACAATTGTCTATTTAAGTTTGACGTCAAAGTGGTTGAGATTATCAGTTATTCAAACAAAAAGAAAATAAAGAACAGAACACCAAGAAATTACACGAAGTAGTAATTTGCTAACCTTGTAACAAATATGAAAGAGTATCCTGTTGCAAATTTGGTGGTTGTACGATACGATATGTAATTTATTAGTTAGCTATGCTTTTTATGCCTCCGCCGACGAAGTCGCCGGAGGCATTATGTTTTCAGGTTGTCCGGCCGGCTGTCCGTCCATCCGTACATCCGTGATAGGTTTTCGTTACCGCGATAACTTGAGAATGGCTAAAGGCATCTAATTCAAACTTGGTACAGATATGTATATTGTATAATTATGTAAAGATTAACTGATTCGATTTTGGGGATCCTGAGGTCAAAGGCCAAAGGTCAGAGGTCATGTCAGGTAAAAATGTGAGAACTTGTGAACAGCTGAAGGGACCTAAATTAAAACTTTGTACAGGTATGTATAATGATGTAAAGATTAACTGATTAAATTTTGGGGTCAATAAGTCAGAGGTCAGAAGTCATGTCAGGTAAAAATGTGCTAACTTTGGCACAGCTGAATGGATTTAAATCAAACTTGATACAAGTATTATAATGATGTAATAATGTGGGCGGAGACATATCAGTCGACGTCCTGACGTTAGAGTGCCGTTCTCGTTTTCCTCTTGGAATAATTTGACTTATAAAAATGGAGTTTTTTGTATTTATGCAACATTACTGTGGCAGCTGACTTGTCATCATTACCAACGTCATCAAGTCGTTGTTGTTAAGTGTCGTTACTAACTTGTGCTGTGTCGGATTCTGTGCATCTGATGTTGTGCAAAAGAACTATCATTTTGGTTTCGAACAATGGTGATTTTTGTTTTTGGGTTGAGGACAAGACAGACGTGGTCTGATTGGATAATGACCCAGGAACAGACACATCGGCCAATGGCAGTCAAACAGATTTGTCGATTGTTGAGGCATAGCCATAAGGAGGGGTGGTATCTTTGGACAGAGGTTCAAACCCACAGACAAATAAAGTTTTGAGCGGAAGCCTGGAGGGTAGAGGAATCTGTCATCATGCCAGTGTAGAGCCTTGGCAAGCAATCAACATTTGACCAAAGTCCAGCAACATAGAGCAAAAAGGGTCAGGTTCATTGAGTTGTGGTGTCGAACAAGTCTGGGATTAGACATGGAGGAACGACCATGACGAGGTTTTCCAAAATATATATTCTAGCATTAGCATCCAGGACAATACAGCCAGAATGGCCAATGTATGATGCCACCCAAGACGGCAGCAAAGCATTTTAAATATTAAGCTTCCAGACAAGCTTGTTTCTTGGAATTACATCACATGTAAATTAATCACTTTTCTTAACATATTAAAAATCGCTGTCATTTTGCAGGCACGTTATGCTTTCACGAGGTGTGCGCATAAAGTGCATTTGGTGGAAAATGGCAACACAAAAGGAGATGGCATTATTTTTAATGATGTGGAACGTCAACAAACATAAAAGGCCAGATAGATGCTTCTGCCATTTCATGTCTTCACCACCACAAAAGCATGCACTTTGGCAATATGTAATGATGAAATGTGGGAACATGATGACATTTCCTGCAGCCATCCGTTGGGCCTCCTTCCCCTCTGTGTGGGTTGGGCTAGAAGCTTGAACACCCAAGTAGGTAAAATATAGATGCTCCATCTTGTGAGATCTCTTTAATATGTATGCAAAATCCAGTATCATGGAACAGGTAGAAAATAGGGGGGGGAAAAAGCAATATACGAGGGTGTGCTGTGTAACCCCTCCTATTCTCTTTCTTCAAAACAGGTAAATACATTCCAATGAAACAAAGTGCAGTCCGCACATTAGTTCTCCCCACCACTGGGTGCAAAGTTTTGTGATTCTGACACGATGTCTCAATGTGTGTGGATCACAGTGGTGATTATGTTGAGAAATAAATATGCACCATGGTAAAATAAAGATTGATGTTAGTACATGTCCTTGTTTAATTTGAATATCTTTACCTATTTTGAACAGAAACAATAAGAGGCTTACTTTTCAACATGCCCTCATACTAACAGTGTGGCAGCAGAAGAGATGCAACAAATAAGAGAACGAGGAGAGAGAGAAGGGAAGAAACCTGTAAGAAAGAGGGTTGGATTAAGTAGGCCTAAAATGCTGCATTGGGGCATTCTAGCATCCACTGGCAGATGAGAGGTAAGGATTCCATTGACAGAAACACCTGGCAAGTTGAGAAAATCAGAAATTCAGGTAGGAAAGCAGCCTTGGAGGCTGGAAACAGCAAGTATAGTAAACACGGCGGGATATCAGACTTGGAATATGTGACATATGTCCAGTCCTGACCTGTTGTTAGAGCTTTTGGGCCTCCAATGATTGCTGAGAGAGAAACAGCAGCATGTCCCTAGTATAGTGGCTGGGAATCCAAATTGATGGTGACAGATCAGGTTGGTTGAAAAGAGGAACGACGATGTTGGCAGCCACGATGAACACCATGACTTAGCTTATAATTGTGGATAAGCCTATTGGCCTATCATTGAGACAGTCCGTTTGTGCGTGCTTCTTATGAATGGGAGTGGTATTAGTTCACATGAATGCAGACAGGAAGTGGCCAAAGGATAAGGATAGACAGAAAAGCAACAGCCACATTGTAGGATCTGAGAACAGGGACATTAATGCCCACTGGGCTCGTCGCCGATGAAGAGTGGAGGCCGGACAGACCTTTCTCTAACTTCTCGCATATGAAAGACGCAGTGTCAGGAAGTCAGTGGTTATGACAGAATAAGGTGGGGACAGAACATGATGGGTTGGATGCATGAGATTGAGAAGCAAACCTAGAATTGGAGGATTCTGCCTTACCTCAGATATCGGTGGCACCCAGACATTATGGAAGGAGACTTGCTGGAAAGATTGGCCTTGTGGTGAACCTTGATGTTTTCTGCTTTGCCGAAGGATGGAAACACTTGTTGTGTGTGTGTGCTTTGCTACCTCCGCCACCGAAAGTGGACGCAGGTTGTTTTCACCTTTGTTTGTTTGAATGTTTGTCTGTGAGCAGGACATCTAAAAAACTTGTGGATGGATTGGGACAAAACTTTTTGGAGAGGTTGGATGTTTGATTGAATAGATTTTGGTGAGGATCCGGATCTGGATACTAGAATTTTTAAAGTGATTCTTCATCATTGAGAGCTGGGGCCAAAAACTATACATCGCATGATATTTCAAAAACTTGTGTATGGGTTATTACAAAACGAGGTGGATGAGTTGGTAAAACTTTGGTTTCTTTGGTTCAGCTGCGGATCTAGATCCAGCCATTCAGTGGAATACAAAACATAAACTGTTCAGCCTGGCAGAGGCATGCACTCTACAGAGGACCGTTCTAGTCCCCTGCTGTTGTTATGCTTTTAAAAAGGGTTAAAACTCCCTTCCCACTGACTTCATCTCCATCACTAGCCAATCATTTTGTTCTGCCTTTCAGGTTAAGATAGCAGGTATCTGTCATTTATTAAACAAATATGCTCCTCATCCAACAATTTCTTCCTCAACATCTACTACTAACTACATCCTTCTAATTGTTCAAATCATTGCCTACTTGTCAATCAAGATTTTGTTTATGTATTAAACAAAATTATGTATGTATGTACGTATATACTGTACATACATGTGTGTACATACACACACATATTATATCTATATATCTATATATACTCACGTGCAAAAGTAAGTACACCCCATGTAAAGTTTTGACTTTTACAACATATTTCAACATACAGCTATTTGATCTTCATTTCAACAACATTGACAGATAAAGGTGATATAACAAATATCATGAAACATTTACATTTTGTAGTCCATTGTATAATTTAAATTTTGTATAATATATATATATATATTGTTGCAGATCTCTCGAAGCCCGTCGACGTACAGAGGGGGGGTTATTCCCTTTTCCCCCTCGGGCCTTCGAGTCCACGAGGCCGAGTCGCCACTCCTGTAGCGAGCGTGCGGAAGGGTATCGGGTCGAACCCACACGTACCTTCGGTACCCACGCCGCCACGAGAATGGGGACTGGACCTCGCACAAGCCACGCTAATCGAATACGCCCGAGCGGTTTGCATATCACGTGACTCGTGCCGTTACTTTTATTGAACCCGATTGAGCGGTTTTATTCGTGCGATGCTGGGCCAATAGATGGAAATGATGGGAACGATCAAATAGAAGGAAGAACACAGGTTTATTTACAATTATACAGGGCGAAGAGACACAAAGCAGGCACTTAGTCAATCTTACTTAATCCCCAGACAAGGGCCCACTCACTCCCGCAGGGAAAAGAAGGAAGGACAAGTTCGCGCTCCAAACGCGCCTTGGCGGCGTTCGCTCCCGGACAGCTCGCCGGGCGTGGCCCTCGGATGTTCGCGGCACGTGTGCTGGGAGCGCAGGCAGGGAGACCGTGCGTCTGTGGCCCCGGGATGGATCGTCTTCACAAGCGCGTTATTCACAGCCGCAGAGCGCAGGGCACAGGGGGAGTTCGTGTACAGAGAGGGCTATTAACAAGCAACCGAATTCACTCGTGGCTACAACGTCTCTTTCTCACTGGGACTTGGTCACTGCTGCACTCGTAGACTGAGGGGCTGGGCGACTGGCGACTGGCAACCACACCTCTCACTCACTCTCTCTCGCTCTCACTCTGGGGTGGGGGGCCCGGGGCAGGGTTTTATAGCCCCGCCCCCGAGCCTTACCCGTATGTTCCAAGCACCTCCTCTCGCTGCCGTTGTGAGCCACTCCTCTTGAGCTGCGATTGGCTGCTCGCCGCCTACCGGCCACTCCCCTGCAGCTCCTCCCTTCGGCCTGCCAGTCTTGTTCCAGATCTAGCATGTGGCATTCTAGCCCAAAGAACACCTAACTCACTGGCCTGCTCAACGCATAATAACACAGTAACACAGGAAAGGAGACTACGCTTACATTTACTAAGAAATAACTGAACTAAAGCGAGGCTACATGTTGTGGTGCAACTACCCATGAGGGGGGTCATCCTTTATTCGCAAAACCGCAACACTACCCCCCCCTCTCTCACCAGACTCCTCCCGAGTCGACCCCAACAGTGGAACGACCGGTCGAGCCTGGCATGCAAATTTACCATTACTTTTAAATGTGACACATAGGTGTAATCCCCCTAGCATTTATTCTGACCCATGTGTGCGACATTTTTAACACTAGATATGTCCCCCCTAATGCGTTGAGCAGCTACTCTAACAGACTCACACCCACAACTACCCAAGTATTTTCGGAATTTCAAACTACACACATAGCCGGTGGGCACATTCATATATTTACAAGCAGAGATCTTAACTTTTATTTACAATTCTATGACCCAGGACCTGTACTTTAGAAAGAAATTGGAGGAGAGAAAAACACACTCATTATGGCACTTGCTGCTTGCATCTTGCATCTTTCGTCTTCTGTGTGTGGCTAACAAAACCGGCTGGCCCTGACCGGCATACAGGCCATATGAAGCATCAGGGCCATCTAAGCTTCCACATCTTCGTTCCTACCACACAATAGTAAACAATTGCACACACTTTCTTTTTATTGGCCAGCAGGGCCACTCTCCTGTGGTCCAACTGCATGGCATCAGTGCCACTCCATAAGTGGTCTGAAGGTGCAAGATGATTTTGCAGCAAGATGCTGCACAGCAGAGGTGCAAGGCCACAGGGCTTGTGGTCCATGAGTGTGACAAGGGTGCAGCAAAGTGGGTTTGGCAGCAAAGTGCTGCACAGGTCGGCTGCACAGATGTAGCAAGAGTGCAGCAAGGTGGGTTTGGCAGCAAGGTGCTGCACAGGTGTAGCAAGGACATGGCAGCAAGATGCTGCACAGTTCGGCTGCCCAGGTGCGACACGGCAGAATCGATGCTGCACAGTTCGGCCTACAAAATGGTCCTGGGGCGGGGAGGGAAGACGAAGCGCAACAAGCAAAACGGAAAGGACACAGTGGCACATGAAAAACAAGGTGACCAGGCACCACCATGCCTGGTGCGATGCTAGGGACGCCGTAGAGCGAGCAGAGCAAACTCGCCCCTCGCCGTCTGTACCCCCCACCGTCGGCTACACTACCCTAGCCCCCCTTGTATTTACAATCCGTCTCTATGTCTTGTCTCCCATATTCCCCTCTATGCCAAATTCGTCCCCAACTCCCTCCCAGGAAGGAAGGGATGGAACACAACAATGTCTCACTTACGTCATGATGTGTCTTACCGCTCAATCGGCCTACAGAGCCTCGGTGTGGAGCTCGTCCTCCTCGGTGACTGGCTGTGTATGATGCGAAGGGATTTCTCATATCCTAACTACTCTAGTGACATTACACTTTTAACTACCCGGGGTCGTACCCTGCCAATCGGCCTCTTTAAACTATGTGGTTCTAAGAACCCAAATTCCTATTGCCCACACTGTGGTGCCCTCCGAATTTGGGTCTCACCCCCACAAATTTTCACTCTGTGCCCTCGCACAATTTCGGGGCTGGGTCATGTGGCTCTACCAGCAGGTCTACTTACCTGCGCACCTCCACCACTGAAGCCGCCTCCCGAGCTTGCCTGCTCCTGCGACTACCTAACCGGGGAAGGCCCTCCGTGGCACTTACCCCCTCTATGCCCACCTTGGCATCGGGCAACCCGGGTCCTCTCCTGGGATCCTCGGGCCGCACTCACAACTAACCTAACCGGCTCCCAGAGCCTACCTACGGCCTCACCTGGCCGACAAACTACCAGTGGCGGTGTGCCCCCATAACCATACGCACCAATTAAGCCACACACCCAGCCATGTCACTGAATGCATCCTACAAAGCACTTCTTTCCATTACCCGCACCACAGGTGTCAATATCCATACAATTTACCTATGCCCTCTACCTGGCTTTACACTACCCCCCCCCCCCCCCCCCCCCGGGCTTTCGCGAATGGGTTCCACTTCCCCCATTCGATCCTTCGCACCATGCATTCCACACCAAGCATTCCACAAACTACTTTCACCCCTTTTATTCGCACACCACTTATGTTGCACACCTCAACACAATTCCATTTATCTCAACACAATTCCTCTCACACTACAACACAACTCCTTTTATTTTCCACACACCATTCCTCAAACACACAGCATCATCTATCTATCTAATTTCCCCTACTCTCGTGTTTCCCCGTCGTCCCTTTACACTACGCACACCCTTTATTAACATCCACCTAAACTCTCTACGTCCCCTCTACAGTCCAGGTGTCACTACTTAAATCTCTTGTCCCTACTGTCTTCTAATTCCCTAACATTATCCTAGCCCTCCTTCTGCTAGCTTCGGTGCCCCATGGAGGCAACCATTGCTTGCTCCTCAATGGGCCTAACACTGCCACCCCCCTAAACTAATGCTCATGCCCCCCCCACCCCCCGTGTGAGGAAGGGTGACACCACCATTCCCCCACGTGGAGTACACTTCTCTCCACAGTCCTCTACACTACGAGCCTCTCCATGTGGAGGTACGTGGTCACGGCTCGACCTCGAAGGGCCGAGCGATCCATGCGGGTGGTTGGTCACCTGTATGGGATGTCCATCCAGCATTTTCGATCCAAGGGGGGAGGGATTGATGGGCCCAGGTGCCGGGCTCCTTCCCTGCGCGGGGCCTCGTGGTCCCACGCACGGTGACCCAACCGGCCACGGTCAGAGCACCGCACCCGACAAGGTGCGTGGCTCCGAAAACTCCTACCTCCCCTTGAACCCGGCCGATCAGCCTTGCCGCCATACGGCACCAACCATACAGTGCGGGGGCCGGAGGCACGAATCGTGCACGCCGGTCCTCGTGAGACCGACGCGGCACCGATCCCCTCTGGTCCCTGCAGCACACAACTCACCAGGGGCTCGCATACGCTACCCGTCCCACTACGCGCTACCCTGGTCGGTGTCGATGCCTGGGCCGCGTCCTTACCACGCGCGACCCACTCCACACTCGCACACCCAAGCGCACACGCACCTCCCACACACTCCGTTATCGCACACGCGCCTTTCACACACCCCATTGTGCACTCTTCTTTCACACACTCAGGTGTGCACTCTCGCTCACACTCCGGTGCACACTCTACCCACACACACTCCGGTGTGGATTCTCCCTCACACTCAGCCATCGCACACTCTGGTGCACACTCCCTCTCCACACACTCGGGCATCGCACACTCCGGTGCACACTCCTCCACACACTCCGGTGTGCATTCTCGCTCACACTCCTTAACACACTCTCGCTCCACGCACTCCCTCTCATACCGCACAATGGGCCCTTCGCAAATCGTACCACCCTCACTCGTACACCGCACAATGGGCCCTCCGCGAACGCCCCGGTCTCGCCTTTCTCCTAAGCACGCCAAGCACCCGTTCGTGCCAAACACATTCGCGCCATTATTACTCACCTCGGGGCCCTCCTTCTCCGCCAGCACCTGCAATCTTTTTATTTCGTTAGCAAGAACGGCATCACGGTGCAAACACAGGCTTTGTTCATGCTCCATAACCTCCTCCCGTGATTTATTCACTTTCTCTCCCGTCTCTTCGGCCCCAATTGTTACTTCTTTTTCCCGGGTTGTCTCCTCTAACTCGATGATTGTCGGCGCCCCCAAAATTTCGTCTTCCAACTCGACCTTCCTTGGCGCCCCCAAAATTTTATTTCCCAACTCGACGATCGTCGGCTCCTCTACACCCCGTATCGCTACTCCCATAGCCCCAGTCTATTTGGCTGTGCTCCGCTTTAGCTCGCACCCCACGTGTTCCCCGTATCGCTTCACCCCGTCGCGTACCACCGCGACCTTCCCGCTCGGCTTACGCCCAATGTCCTCTCCCATTGTGTCCATCCGAGTAGTCATTTTATTCTTCTCACATCTCGCCTCCTTCTCCCGATCCATTCGATAGAGTTCAGCGAAGAATAACTCACAGTTAAACCCAGCTTGCACAGCGGCGTTGAATTGAGTACGGAATACGTCCATGTTAAACTTAACTTGTACAACGGGTTTGGCCTCCGCCGCCAGCCGTGCGTGCGAAGCGCGGCCATTTTCTTCCCCTGCTGCCGCACCCTCCTCAATTTCCTCCTCTACCAACTGTTCCTGCTGGTCCTGGGCCATTAATTCTTCCTCTATTATTCCCACCAGCATTTCACCGTCTTGGCCAGCCATCGTACGAATATAAATTTCATTTTACAAACTAAATTTCGTTCGCTCGTAATTTCGAGCACGTGAAGCACACTCTAGGTCCAATTATCCCACTCCTGGACACCAATTTGTTGCAGATCTCTCGAAGCCCGTCGACGTACAGAGGGGGGGGGGGGGTTATTCCCTTTTCCCCCTCAGGCCTTCGAGTCCACAAGGCCGAGTCGCCACTCCCGTAGCGAGCGTGCGGAAGGGTATCGGGTCGAATCCACACGTACCTTCGGTACCCACGCCGCCACGAGAACGGGGATTGGACCTCGCACAAGCCACGCTAATCGAATACGCCCAAGCGGTTTGCGTATCACGTGACTCGTGCCGTTACTTTTATTGAAACCGATTGAGCGGTTTTATTCGTGCAATGCTAGGCCAATAGATGGAAATGACGGGAACGATCAAATAGAAGGAAGAACACAGGTTTATTTACAATTATACAGGGCGAAGAGACACAGAGCAGGCACTTAGTCAATCTTACTTAATCCCCGGACAAGGGCCCACTCACTCACGCAGGGAAAAGAAGGAAGGACAAGTTCATGCTCCAAACGCGCCGTGGAGCCGGTCGCTCCCGGACAGCTCGCCGGGCACGGCCCTCGGATGTTCGCGGCACGTGTGCTGGGAGCGCAGGCAGGGAGACCGTGCGTCTGTGGCCCCAGGATGGATCGTCTTCACAAGCGCGTTATTCACAGCCGCAGAGCGCAGGGCACAGGGGGTGTTCGTGTACAGAGAGGGCTATTAACAAGCAACCAAATTCACTCGTGGCTACAACGTCTCTTTCTCACTGGGACTTAGTCACTGCTGCACTCGTAGACTGAGGGGCTGGGCGACTGGCAACCACACCTCTCACTCACTCGCTCTCGCTGTCACTCGTACTCTGACTGGGGCGGGGGGCCCGGGGCAGGGTTTTATAGCCCCGCCCCCGAGCCTTACCCAAATGTTCCAAGCCCCTCCTCTCGCTGCCGTTGTGAGCCACTCCTCTTGAGCTCCGATTGGCTGCTCGCCGCTTACCGGCCACTCCCCTGCAGCTCCTCCCTTCGGCCTGCCAGATTTGTTCCAGGCCTAGCACGTGGCATTCTAGCCCAAAGAACACCTAACTCACTGGCCTGCTCAACGCATACTAACACAGGAAAGGAGACTACACTTACATTTACAAAGAAATAACTGAACTAAAGCAAGGCTACATGTTGTGGTGCAACTACCTACGAGGGGGGTCATCCTTTATTCGCAAAACCGCAACAATATATATATATGTATATATATATATATATATATATATATATATATATATATATATATATATATATATATATATATATATATATATATATATATATATACACACACACACACACACACACACACACACACACACACACACACACACACACACACACACACACACACACACACACACACACACACACACACACACACACACACACACACACGAAGCATGCTTGCTACCAGCATATAGTAATATACTGAGTGCATCATTGTCCTACCTGCAAACATAAAAAATACATACATTACAAAAGATTTATCATTTAGATTTTTGATATGCATATGCCTTCACTTCAGTGAGCTGTTTATAGCAATTCCATGAGATATAAAAGTCGTTTTTTTTAAGCAAAAATATTTGGGAAAAAACAAAAAACAATACAGTGCAGTATTTAACTGATCATCGGTGGCATGAATATGACAACGTTACCATGGTAACAAGTCGAATAAGGCACCATCTGAGCAAGGAAAGAAGCAGTCACCTTATGCAGGCCAGTTCCCTGGTGATGTCAAGAAGGCTTCAAAATCGCATGAATACACATTGTCTGGAATTGTTTGAGAATTTTCTTTTTCCGATCTCCATTTGAACGGAAAAGCGCCGGAAGATGACGCCTGGACGTCCCGACTCCCGGGTGCCCAGATTGATCACGTGGCTATAGTTGCTTCAATTTCCCTATTTAGCCATTGTTATATATGTGTATATTTAACACTCCATACCACATTAATATATGACACCATTTATATTGAAGTTTAATGCTGGTTACAAAAGGAAGATGATTAAAGAAAACGGAAATAACTGCAGCACCTAAAATATAGTCTATATACACCTCAAGAGTCAAACTTCTTCGAAAACATCATTTTATTACTAATTCGAAAATGCACAACATCATCTGTAATGATACAATCTAATTATAATAGAGCAAACGTATAGGGTCAAAACGACCCAAAACACCCCAAATACCCGAAACACCCCGAAGACCCAATACACTTCCGAAGACCCAAAACACCCGAAGACCCAAAACACCCGAAGACCCAAAACACCCCGAAGACCCAAAACATCCGAAGACCCAAAACACCCCGAAGACCCAAAACACCGTGAATACCCAAAACACTCTGAAGACCCAAAACATCCTGAAGACCCAAAACACCCCAATGCCCCCAAAAGACCCCGAAGACCCAAAAGACCCCAAATACCCAAAACTCACCGAAGATACAAAAGACCTGGAAGACCCAAAAGACCCAAAATACCCGAAAAACCCTGAAGACCCACAAGACCCAGAAGACCCAAATGACCCCGAAGACCCAAAACATGCTGAAGACCCAAAACACCCTGAAGACCACAAAGACCCTTAAAGACCTTGAAGACCCAAAATATCCCGAATACCCCAAAGACCCCGAAGACCCAAAACATCCCAAAGGCACAAAATACCCTTAAAGGCCCAAAGGATCCAAAAGACCCTGAAGAGCCAAATGGCGCCAAAGACCCAAAAGACTCCGAAGCCCCAAAATACCCCAAAGACCCAAAACACCCCGAAGACCCAAAACACCCCGAAGACCCAAAACACCCCGAAGACCCAAAAAGACCCTTAAAGACCCAGATGAACCAACAGACCATTAAGACCCAAAAGCCCCTGAAGACCCCAAGGACCCTGAAGACTCAAAAGACACCGAAGACCCAAAAGACCCTGAAGAACCTAAAGACCCCGAAGAACCAAAAGACCCTGAAGACCCAAAAGACCCAAATACACAAAATACCACGAAGACCCAAAACACCCCGAAGACCCAAAACACCCCGAAGACCCAAAAGACCCCAAAGACCCAAAAAGACCCAAAGATCCTTAAAGACCCAGATGAACCAAAAGACCATTAAGACCCAAAAGCCCCTGAAGACCCCAAAGACCCTGAAGACTCAAAAGACACAGAAGACCCAAAATACCCTGAAGAACCAAAAGACCCCGAAGAACCAAAAGACCCTGAAGACCCAAAATATACCGAAGACCCCAAAGACCCAAAATACCCCGAAGACCCAAAAGACCCCGAAGACCCAAAAGACCCCGAAGACCCAAAAAGACCCGATGACCCAAAACACCCCAAAGACCCAAAAGACCCGGAATACCCAAAATACCCCAAAGATCCCGAAGACCCAAAACACCCTGAAGACCCAAAACACCCTGAAGACCCAAAACACCCTGAAGACCCAAAACACCCTGAAGACACCAAAGACCCAAAAGACCCCAAGGACCCAAAACACTCCAAAGACCCAAAATACCCTTAAAGGCCCACAGGATCCAAAAGACCCTGAATACCCAAATGGCAATGAAGACCCAAAACACAATGAAGACCCAAAAGACACTGAAATGGTCAAAGATGCCTATCCCTCTGAAACGACGTGTGGCGAGTCGCGCTAGCAAGGTATAATAACAACAAGCATTCTGAGTATTGCGCTGCAATACTTGTCCCCTACCGGCATTGGATAGCACTGTCACAGAAGACAGTATTATGTATAGGGCTAATCATGGGGTGCTATTCACTAAAGACAATTTAGCATATGGTAAAGCATATGGTAAAGTGACACTCCAACCAGTCCAACCTCCCGAGATGTATTGTTGATTTATTGGCAAACTATGTGAATTCAATGTATTCTTGCCTGATACGAATAATTGTGTTAATGGAAACAAAATTCAGTGAAAACTTTTTTGACTTGATGCTTCTCTACAGCATATTGTACACAAGGAATATTAACAGCTTTGACGTACCGCACTCCAAATTATAGTCCGGAAAACTGTTGGGGAAATTCCCAAAGTTCAAAATGCCATAACTTTGTCAAAACTGATCGAAACGTCGTGAAGTTCGAACTTGATCTGTAACTTATCATGAGGAAACCATGTGCCAAGTTTGAAATCATTAGCATTAAGCGTTTAGAAAAGAAAAGTCCGGAAAACTGTTCTTTGCGTGACGGACTGACAGACTGACAGACTAACAGACAGTGGGACGGAGTGCAAACCTATAGACCCTACGGTGTACACCGGCAGGGGACTAATAATGGAAGCCTTATCAGAAATGAACTGGAGACCATTTAATGTATATATAATTGCCTCAGAAATAGAGCTATAACACGACTACCAACTACAACATGAAGCGAGGAAGTGGCACCAAACTGTTAAAACATCGATTGAGGAGAGTTTAATAGCACATCCCACACTCGTGGATTACACAATGCATGAACTGTACAAAATCGACCCTGAAATAATTATGCGTACGATTAAAAATTCAATGGAACGATGGACAAAATTCCTTGATACTCCATCATTCGGAAGGAATAATTCAAATCCCAGATATGTTAAAATAGACCGAGATCTCTTCCAAGGAGACTCCACTGCGGACTGTTTTCTGTTTCGCTAAAGTTCCGTTCTCAAGTCCTTAAGTTGTTCTCAAGTAAGTGCTTAAGCCGCTTGGTGAGCGCTCTACAGAGTGAGGCATAAGTCTTAAGACAGTTTTATTTTTTTCCCAGATAATATAAATAATACATTGAACGAAGATGGCAGACACCAGTCCATTTACAGTGGAAGAGAGGTTGATAGCAGTGGTTTCGTACCATGAGAGAAGAAACACAACAAGGCGATGAAACAGGTGTAAGAAGACTTCGAGGAGCGTTTTGGAAAGCCAGCACCATCAAAATCAAATCTTCATCTTTGGGGAAAAAGGTATTTCAGACTGGAAATGTACTCGACAGCAAGCGTAGCAGATGACCAAAAATTTGTGATTTGGGAATTCAGAACATGAAAACATCCATTCTCAGATCTCCAAAAAAAAATCATTACGGAAACGTTCTGCAGAGTTGGGTGTTTCGTATTCATCGTTACGTCACCCACAATGCAAGAAGATCTTCACGTGAAACCATATAAACCAACTGTCATTTGTGAATTGTCAGATGCAGATCATGAAAACAGGTTGACAGCTTTTGTGGCCACCGCGCAGTCCTGACCTGAACACTCGTGACAATGCTCTGTGGGGGTACATCAAACCCAAGGTTGCGGATCATCACATGGCATCAGTTGATGAACTGAAACAATGCATTAGGGAAGCATTTGGTACCATAACACATGGATGGTATTTTGCCTCGGTTTTCACACCGCACGTGCAGAAAAAAAATTTCTTGCACTCGATATTTAAGGAAGTATTGTAATCGTATTACTGTAACATGTTATTATTAGGCCATCCCCCACAAGACGGGATTTTACAATCGTGTGTGTGTGTGTGTGTGTGTGTGTGTGTGTGTGTGTGTGTGTGTGTGTGTGTGTGTGTGTGTGTGTGTGTCTGTCCGCTCCATAACATTTTTTACCATTTGAACAATTGTCAAATTTTGAACAAAGCTTTATTACGAGAATACAAAGCAGACAAATTCATAATTTTGTTAAAAGGTCGATGCTCGGTGTCACCTAAAATCATAAATTTTCATCCAATTGACCTGAAATTTTAATTTACCATTTGAGCTTTGTCATCAAATTTTTAACAAAGCTTTATTATGAGAATATGGAGAAGCCAAATTAATACTTTTGTTGAAAGGTCAAAGGTCACCGTCACATAAAATCATAAATTTTCATTCATTTGACCTGAAATTTTAATTTACCATTTGGGTTTTGTTATAAACTTTTAATATTACTTTATTATGATAATATGGAAAAGACATTAATAATTTGGTCAAAAGGTCAAAAGGTCAAAGGTCATAATCACATAAAATCTTCAATTTTCATCCGATTGACCTGAAATTTAAAGAATTTGCACATTGGGTCACTGAATTGGTTCACCAATCAAAAGCTAAAAGAAGCCGATTGTTTTTTTTAAATGAAAAGTTCAAAGGTCAAGGTTGCATAAAATTGTCAATTTTCAACCGATTGACCTGAAAATTAAAGAATTTGCACATTGGGTCACTGAATTGGTTCACCAATCAAATGCTAGAATCCAATTGTTTTATGAAAAGGTCAAAGGTCAAGGTTGCATAAAATCATCAATTTTCATCAGATTGACCTGAAATTAAAAAAATGTGCATATTGGTTAACTGAATTGGTTCACCAATCAAAAGCTAAAAGCTGATTGTTTTTTTTTTAGATCAAAAGGTCAAAGGTCAAGGTTGCATAAAATCGTCAGTTTTCATCCGATTGATTTGAAATTTGAGCAGGGTTTGCATATTGGGTCATGAAACCTATTGATTATGGGGTCAAAATGTCAAGGTCGTCTAAAATCGTCATTTAAAAAATTTTTAAGCTGTTTTCTTCATGTTTAGCACATGGAAGAAGAAGTCTAATTACAAAGCGGATACGACGGGCTTTGCATTATTTTCAGTTGCTTTCTGGTTACTCCTGTTATGCATTACTGTTATTACTGTAATATGCTATATTAGTCCTGGAAAATGGAAAATGCCAATACAAAAGATATCCATCATAAGCACGGTTTGTAGATTGTATAATTACCTTTATTTTGCACTATTTAAACCTGGAATAAATTTTAGCAAATATATTGTTATGGGTCCGTTGCCGGATCATGGGTGGCCTCAATCAGACCTGCTTCCCGACCAGTGACCCTGAACCTGATGAGACACGAATAACGCTGAGACCCGACAGGTTGCTAGGCAACCATGGACGCCATCTGAGGTGACTAAATCTGGCAGGGTCCCCGTGCCAAACTCTGGCGTTACTTTCCCGGTGACTAATTATCTCAGATAGAGACCATGCTCTCGGCTTCCCACCTTTAATACACATGGCCAAGTGAAACCGCAGGTGGGATGCCGGCTGGACTAGTGCAGCGAATCAATGAGGGTACAACCTCCAATCTATTCATTACACACTATGTCTAACCAATGAAGGAATGAGCCAATCGAGCAATGGAAACAACAAATCTTGTATTAACAAGCACGTATTTACAAGAGATTGCAGTGTCTTACCCCATAGCTCTCACAGAACCCCTGATACAACTGGCCTTAAATGGAATAAAGACAGGCACCACATTCATCCAGGGAAATTAGACAGAAAAAGGGACTGAAAGAACGAAGAAGTCGGAATTTGTTGGCGACCTCTTCCTCAACTGTATGTGAGCAGGATTGCCCCTGTTTGTCCCAACGTGTTGTTGTTTCAGGTGAGCGAGAGGTGTGCTGGCATGTGGTATCAGGTGGTGGTAGCTCTGAAAGAACTGTTGGGGTCTCAAATTGTTTGTTGATGCTCCACAACAGGCGAGTATGTGCTGAAAGATGCAAGGTTATTTGGTGTGTTTGTGAAAGACGTGTAAGAAATCAGTTCTGCCCGTTTGATCAGCACCCATTCATTCGGCCTGGCAGTTTTGGGGAGTGCAGCAAGCGGTGTCTTTTGGTCACCAGAACGTGAGCATCCATTCCAATTGACGCACTCGGAAGCACCCTTCTTGCCACCCTCACATACCGCTTGGTAGCGTTGGAAAGCGCCATACTTGGTGCCCTCTAGTTCCGCTCGGTTGCATTGGGTAGTGCTCTGCTTGGTGCCCTCTAGTTCCGCTCGGAAGGATTGGGAAGTGCCCTGCTTGGTGCCCTCGTGTTCCACTCGGTAGCATAGGGAAGTGCCCTGCTTGGTGCCCTCTAGTTCCGCTCAGTAACATTGGAATGAGCCCCACTTGGTGCCCTCGCGTTCTGCTTGGTAGCGTTGGGAAGTGCCCTGCTTGGTGCCCTCGTGTTCCGCTCCGTATCATTGGGAAGTGCCCTGCTTGGTGCCCTCGTGTTCCGCTCAGTAGCATAGGGAAGTGCCCTTATTGGTGCCCTCATGTTCCGCTCAGTAGCATAGGGAAGTGCCCTGCTTGGTGCCCTCATGTTCCGCTCAGTAGCATAGGGAAGTGCCCTGCTTGGTGCCCTCGTGTTCCGCTCAGTAGCATAGGGAAGTGCCCTACTTGGTGCCCTCGTGTTCCGCTCAGTAGCATAGGGAAGTGCCCTGCTTGGTGCCCTCGTGTTCCGCTCAGTAGCATAGGGAAGTGCCCTGCTTGGCGCCCTAATCACTACGGAAATATCAAACTCCAGGATTCTTTATGTGTTTTATGTAACTCCCCGGGGTCTTTTCCATAACCGCAACAATATGTTGTTGGTTTTTCCTCGCGTTCAAAGTTACCCCATAGTTGTGGCTACTTTGAACAGTATATAAATTTTTTAGTTTTCAAAGTTGCCTCATAACTGGTGTTACCGTACTTTCAACAGGAAAATCTTCTTTTTTTTAGTTTATTACACTTGATTAAACACTAATTTCCTTTTGACACTGACCGAACAAATGAATACACCTACATCATCTGGAGAAATGATTGAACAACTGCAGCACAGTTGACCAGCTTTAGATAAGTTTGAACAAACAAACATATGTAAGTCAGTAATGTCAAAGGGAAACCCCCATGCTGAAACATCTGTCACGTGATCCTGAAGTACTGCTTCCTCCTGCTCACTAAGCGCTATTGCACTACTCGGTTTGCTGTGATGTTTCCCATTAATCTTGTCCGACAACTTCTCCAATGACATGTTAAATTTCTTACAAAGTTTCCCCAAAATGTGTTCAATGTTGCCCCAAAATATTCAAACCCTATGCTATTATTAAATTATAAACTACAGGTAATGTTAGTGTTGTACACATCGTCACAACCAAGTAAGGTGAAGTTTGGTAACACTGTAGGATCTTATTTCAATACACATACCTTTGAGCAAGTAGAAGTTTACACAACAAACTTCCTGCTAATTTTCGGCTGCAATTTTGGAATTCACTGCGGAACTAACGCAATAATATTTAAAATAATTTATAGTAAAAATGAGTATTAATACATAAAAACGTTATTACAATAAATTCTAAAATACCCCTTTAAAGCAAGTAAATTAAAAAAAAAAATCAACTGAAACATTTTCTGGAGAACGTTTAAAGTTTCTCTGCTGTTCAAAGTAGCCGCACTTTACGAGTCTATGGTATCCCTATCCCAAAACTGGTAAAATAGTACTCCCAAGACATTGACATGGAATTCTGAGCAGACAAGTGTTCCCAATGCATGTGCAAAGCAGGCAATACAACAACAACGACAACAACTGTCAGGGACACCTCTTCGTGGTGGTTGTACCACCCAACGCAAGTCGGGGACCAAATCTTCCAGATTCTTCCCTGCTGCCCGGATTCGTTAGGGCAGCACAGTCACGGTCAGAGTGCCGATCGGTCCCCATGGATCGGCCCTTTCCCTCTTGTCTCTTCTCTTCTCTCTCTCCTTATAACTCTGTCATGGCCCAGACTTCCTGAAGGAGGTCGTACACCATCCTGGATGTGGGGGATCTCTGGGTCGGTCCGGGGAGATCGATCAGCTGTCTCCGTGCCGAGGCTTGTTCAAGAGAACTGTCCGGGGCTATACAACAACAACGACAACGACAATAAGCAATGAACAACAAATAACAGGAAAAACAAGAGTGTGAATTGCTTAGCAATACATGTCCCATACCAGTCCCAATGAATGTTCTTGTGCCAAGCACTCAGCAATTGTGAGCCATGTACAGTAGGGCAGATTGTTTTAGGCATGTAAAGCTACAGAATAAGTTGCAGTTTCTGTAATTTAACATGATGGGGAAAAAACCATGTGGCAAGTTTCAGTTCAATATGTTGAAGGACAAGGAGGAAACGTCAGGTAAACCACAGGTGGGATGGGCAGACAAACCGACAGACATACGGAGAGCAAATCTATAGTCAGCTCCCTCCAGTGAAACCAGTAGGGGACTAATAATAAACAGCAAACATAAAAATCAACCCAACAACATCACAAGGGCAAACGAAGCTTCACACAAATAGCTCGGCATACAAGAGCTGGAGGATTATAGCTTAGCTTAATAATAATAATAATACATTTATTTTATATAGCGCTTTTCAAGAAGCCCAAAGACGCTCAAAGACGCTCAGGGGTCAGGAGGTTGGTACCAGCAGAGCGGAGGTTGCGGGTGGGAGTGTGTCTGGAGAGGAGGTCAGTCAGGTAGGATGGGGCCAGGTTATGGAGGGCTTTGTAGGTCAAGAGGAGGATTTTGTACTGGATTCTCTGGGGGATGGGGAGCCAGTGAAGCTTGTAAAGGACGGGGGTGATGTGGTCACGGGTCCGGGAATGGGTGAGTAGACGGGCAGCGGAGTTCTGAATGTATTGGAGTTTATTGATGATTATTGAGGGTGAACCAAAGAGGAGGCTGTTGCAGTAGTCCAGACGGGAAGTGATGAAGGCGTGGGTGAGGGTTTCTGCAGCCGTGGAGGAGAGGGATGGACGGAGACGGGCGATGTTTTTCAGGTGAAAGAAGGCCGTCTTTGTGATCTGTTTAGTGTATTTGTCGAAGGAGAGGGTTTGGTCAAAGATGATGCCAAGATTCCGGATGTGAGGGGAGGTGGATACTGGGAAACCGTCGATGTTGAGGGCAAAGTTATGGGTGGATTTGGTGAGCGTTTTTTGGCCAATGATGATTATTTAACTTAGACTCTTAGCTCAGACTCTTGGAGGAATGCGCTACTTGCCTCTGAGCGGTCTACGCTGGGTTTGAATCTCGACCCAGCTATAAACTGCCACCCTGTTGTTTCAGAGGCAGGGCGATTCATCAATGTGTGTGCCCTCCATGGGATGGACATTAAACTGGGCATCCTGTCTGCCAGGATTAGTTGATGAACGTAAAATATCCCATGGTGTCCTTCGTGAAGAGCAGGCGAGTTATCGATGGCACCATGGACAAATTACAAATTCCTGCCTTGACTGACTGCTGGGAAAGCAAAGGCAAACCGCCTAACATAACCCGTGAGTGGTGCATGTCAGATCTCAGATAAGAGCTGGGCCACTACATCTGCCACAAACAAATGTGCAAGACAATTGCCAAGGAATACCTGCTCACAATGTAGCCTACATGTCTCTCCCCTAGATCCTGCAAAACATCTCTCCTCAAGAAACAAAATCATTGATTTTAAGGAGAAATCTTGAGCCACAGCTGCACCTTATGGCAGTCGACCAGAATGACGTCAATCCCATAAAATGATCACCAATTGTCAATGTCTCGTGCCATGTGTGTGGATGAAGAGGTGGCCAGTGGTGATCAGTTGGGAAGAAAGAATTTCTGCGATAACAGTAGCTTCGGCTCGAAGCTGAGACGACAGTATTTTAAAACCAGAATGACGACATGCCAAAGTTCCCGAAAAATTTGTCAGTGTCAGAGATCGGTCGGTCCAGAATCACCGGTTCTTAGACCGGTCCAGAATCAATCACAATCTCATTTGTCCATGAGCACTAAGAAAACAAACCACAAAAGTTATTGCAGACACGTTCTCCCAGTAACTCCACAGCAGGTTCAACTCACAAAATACAGACTTTCCATCCATCTCAACTCTGTTATTCCTCACTTCTCTCACATTAGAAGTGCTTCCCTCCAGGACTTCAAGCAGGCCATGAACCATCATCTCCTGTCATCCGCAATCAATAGCAAAAACATTTTATTACCCCCATTGACCTTGCTTAGCCCAACCTTCTTGCTTGCCATTTGCAGTGTTTTCTTCCTTTCTTCCTTTCTTTCTCTTTCTCTTTCTTTCTCTTTCTCTTTCTCTTTCTCTTTCTCTTTCTCTTTCTCTTTCTCTTTCTCTTTCTCTTTCTCTTTCTCTTTCTCTTTCTCTTTCTCTTTCTCTTTCTCTTTCTCTTTCTCTCTCTCTCTCTCTCTCTCTCTCTCTCTCTCTCTCTCTCTCTCTCTGTCTCTGTTTTCCTGTCTGTTCCTTCATCCAACCTCACCCTGCAGCCCCACTATCAATTCATACACTCCGTCACCTAGCTCTTCCATTTTTGTAAAGAAAACAAAGGAGAACACCATCACTGGGATGGAGAACAAGTTATCTTATTATAATAGAGCAAACGTATATGGTTATGGCGTTATGTCGCTATGTTTGTCGCTATGTTTATATGCGACGAAAACGTCTTCTTCTTCAAATAAAATTACAACCCTCTTAATTAACCTTCTTAATTGTGTTAAGACTGCTGAGACCCCTCAGACCTTTGACGACCCTTTAATTCCCCCAAGACCCTTCAGACCACCAAGACTCCTGAAGACCCAAAATATCCTCAAGACCCCCAAAGACCCCAAAGACCCAAAACACCCCCGAAGACCCAAAACACCACGAAGACCCAAAACACCCCGAAGACCCAAAACACCATGAAAACCCAAAACACCCCAAAGACCCAAAAGACCATGAAGACCAAAAAAAAACCGATGACCCAAAAGTCCCTGAAGACCAAAAAGGCCCCGAAGACCCAAAAGACCCGAAAGACCCAAAACACCCAGAGACCCAAAAGACCCCAAAGACCCCCAAAAGACCCAAAAACCCTTAAAGACCAAGAAGAACCAAAAGACCCTTAAGACCCAAAAGCCCCTGAAGACCCTGAAAACCCAAAAGACACCGAAGACCCTTAAGACCCAAAAGCCTCTGAAGACACCAAAGACCCTGAAGACCCAAAACACCTCAAAGACCCAAAATACCCTTAAAGCCCCAGAAGATCCAAAAGACCCTGAAGACCCAAATGGCCCTGAGGACCCAAAACACCATGAAGACCAAAAAGACACCGAAATGGTCAAAGATGCCTACCCCTCTGAAACGACGTGTGGTGAGGCACACGGAGCATGCCGAGTCATGCTAGTGATAATAAATGTCCAACATCAAGGACACTACACCAATGGTTAAAAAGATGGCAGGACAAGTTGGACAAGTTGGACAAGTTGGACTCAGTTGGAATCAGTTGGACAAGTGCACGCAGGTTCTTCAAGGTGGGAACAGAAGGCACCAGTCATCTCGTGGTCTGCAAAAAAGTTTTGTCCAAATACTATTTTACACGAAGACATAACTGCAGGCCGCAGTGTCTGCAAAGTAATCTACTAGAACATCCACAAAAACCTCATTATTCCAGTCGCTGAAAAGTAATGGCAGCACGGGCCAAGGGCAATCGTCAAAAATGAGGACATTGCGCTTACATGCGACCTGATCATCCCATCAAGCGTGAATATTCATGAAAACAAGATATTGCAACTGGACATCATGATCAGATATGTAAAGGTAAAGACGGCATTGCAAATCGAGGTATCAGTACCCTGTAGTAACTTTGGCCTAAATACAAAATTCCAGGAATTCCAAAAAATGTCTGAATACCCTGAGGACCTGATAAACGAGGTCAAGAGAATCTAAAAGCTGAGGAGATCTGATGCTGTGCCAGTGATAGTTAGAACTAGTTTGAATGTTAATGCAGAACTGAGATGGGATTTTGACAGCAATACTAGGAAATATAACAAACGAACCACAATTGGAGAATCTCTGGGGTTCGGTGATCCTTAAGCACTCATGGAACAAATATATAAAACATTACATTACACCTTGGCCCTCAAAACATGGTCCTAGTGAAAAGGTGGATACTTTGGGTCCTGGGAGGACTCCATTCCCTTCTGAAACCCCCAAGGAGAGATAACAACCAAAGTATATTACTCCCCAACCCCCTAGACCCCAACCACAACACACACAAGTATACCTCCACAACCACCTCTCCATGGGGACCATCCTTTACCAGATAATATCTTTACCAGATTACCATAGAGAGAGTTCAGTGTGGACTGACTATATTGATTCCGGGCCTAGCTAGACTAAACGATGCGGAGCGGCTGAAGGAGAC
This sequence comes from Myxine glutinosa, assembly GCF_964187855.1. NCBI lineage: Eukaryota > Metazoa > Chordata > Myxini > Myxiniformes > Myxinidae > Myxine > Myxine glutinosa. The sequence continues at coordinate 49,682,968 of NC_136263.1, read as the reverse complement.
ACGACTTTATACATTAAGAGTAAGGCGATTATGAGGGGATATGATAAAGACGTACTTTAACATATGAAGGGTATATATGAAAGGTAATAGACATAATAAGTGCAGAAGTTTTTCAGCACAATAGATAGTGATAGGACAAGGAGCCATAGCCTGAAGGTAAGGAAGAGGAGAAGTAAGAAAGTGAGAAGGCAGGGAGGGGTCTTTCAGTCAGAGGGTAGTAAATGCATCAATTGGTCTCTCCAGAAAGGTAGTGTCAGCAGAAATAGTACATAGGTATAAATTTGAATTATCCAGGTATTTGAGATATAGGAATACAGGGATATTGGCAAGACTTGTAGGTAGTTTGTGTGTGGATGGGTGATGGTATCAGGTGTTGGTGGAGCGGCTGAAAATTTTGGTTCAAATGGTATCTCCCTCACTTCAAATGGCTCCGCAGCTGACTCCACTCGTGAGAAGGCCAAATGCCTCAATTCTGTTTCTTCCAAATATTGTGTCCCTAAACCTTTGCTGTCTACACCCACCCTGCTCAGTCGTACTGAATTGGAATTGGACTCTGTGAATTTTGCACCTGAGAAGGTGGAGAAGTTTCTGTCAACCCTTGACTCTGACTCTGCAACTGGACCGGAAGGCATCAGCTATCTTGTCCTCAAAAACGATCTACTGCTCTTGCACTTCATCTCTCTGCCCTTTTCACCCTGTCATTTGTGCTAGGTCATCCTCCATCTCCTTGGAAATCAGCCAACATCATTGCACTACATAATAAAATAGCCCCAATTGGGATGGCGGTCGTTTCTTGAGATTGTAGTTCAGACCTCTATTGATTTTGGGGAACCCCCCGGACGGACAGACAACCGGACATCACGACCCACTTATAAGTTCATATCTTTGAGAATCGAGATGAGATGACTTAAGAAGGTGGAAAAACGGATCCCCTAAACTGCAGACCTATTAGCTTACTTTCAATCATCAGCAAGATCATGTAATCCATCATCACAGTTGATATGAAATCCTTTTTTTTTTCAGTCTCCTCATGAAAACAGCCTCATCTCATACAAAGTCTGTTCCAACTACCTTGGACATGCTGCTTATACTCCCAACAATGGATGGAGGCTCTCAATGTCAGACATGAGATCATGGTGATCTCTCTAGACATATCTCGTTCTTTTGATAGAGTCTGGCATCCGCCTTACTCTCCAAACTCTCTGCCGATGGCATCCAATACCAACTCCACACATGGCTTACTGACTTCCTCTTCTCTCGTAGCCAACGTGTGGCTCTCAAGGAAATCCGTTAATCCCTTCTCCCTGTCAAGGTTGGAGTGCCCCAAGGCTGTGTTCTGGGTTCAGTCCTATTCCTGATCTTCATCAATGATCTCTTGGAATCTCTGGAAAATCCCGTTTATCTATTTGCTGATCACTCCGCCCTCCCTCATCTTTCAGACACACAGGCAGCAGTTTCTTCCCTCTCTTCAGACCTCAACAAAATCACAAGCTCGTCAAACACTTGGAATATGTCTTTCAATCCAGACGAATCTCTCACTCTGCGAAACCCTCCAGCCTCTCTCCCCCACATCTACTTTCTGAACAATCCTCTTGAGAAAGTTCAGTCACTCACCTGGGTCTCACAATCAGCCACGATCTTTCTTGGGCAAACCACATTTCCATAAGTTGGCCTCCAAAGCCATCTGCCGACCTGGCATCCTTTGTCGTACAAAGTCCTTTCTTGGCATACCTAAACTCCTATCCACCTACAAGGCCTTCCTCCGCAGCTCTATGGACTACTTCTCCTGAGAGTTTCCTTCTGTATCCATCCTGTCCACCCCATGCGTATTTTCCTGTCCCCCTTTTCTCCCCACACTCATTGTTTGTCCAAGTCTACCTCTAATTCGTCCACACACCCCTCTCTGTACTGTTCGACTTGTCCTGTTGCGTCCTGGTAGTTCAGTGTTCTAGCTCCTCCACAAGCCTTTATTCTGTGTACAAACAACAAACACAAAAAAACCCGGCAGCAACCAAGACCTTTGCTGTAGAGTTGGGGCCGGTATTGTCCTGCACATAGGCAAGGCCCTGACCAATGGTGAGAGACAGAGAGAGAGAGAGAGAGAGAGAGAGAGAGAGAGAGAGAGAGAGAGCAGGGGCTGGAAGAACCAGCAATGTACGGTTTTCCAAGGTGATATAAGGTAGGAGTGCTGGGGAATTAATCGGAGTCCTCGGAAATCTTCCACGGAGAAGCTTTGTCTCTTGCTCGCTCCTGGAGGGCCAGAGCCATGCCCAGCCGGAGCCAGAACCACACATTCGTCTTTCTCCTCTCCCTGGCAACGGGACATTCACCTTGCCAGAGCAGCCGGGACCGGACCTAACCCATCCTACAAGACTCAGCTGGGTTTGCCAAGACTTCTATATATATGTATATACCGTATATACAGTCACGTAAAAAAGTAAGTACACCCCATGTAAAGTTTTGATTTTTTCAACATATTTCAACATACAGCTATTTGATCTTCATTTCAACAATATTGACAGATAAAGGTGATATAATATAACAAATATCATGAAACATTTACATTTTGTAGTCCATTGTATAATTTAAATAAACATAAATGCAAATTTTGCATGTGGAAAAAGTAAGTACACCCCTACATTTATCACTACTTCAAATACCTAAAATTAGAAGCAGGTGCACGAGCTCAGGTGCAAATGATTAGAACATCGTTAGAGAGGATCTTGGAGGAACCTGTCTTATTTAAACCTCAGACATTTCGTTTGGTTTGCTCTTTGTTGTTGAAGTGTGTCGCGTCACCATGCCTAGATCAAAAGAGCTCTCTGAGGCCTTCAGAAAGAAGGTTATAGATGCCTACGAGTCTGGGAAGGGATTTAAAAAGATCTCCAAACAATTTGAAATCAATCATTCGACTGTCCGGAAGATCATCTACAAGTGGAGAAGATTCCAAACAACTGCCAACTTGTTCAGGCCAGGCCACCCCAGCAAGTTCAACCCGAGAGCAGACCGCAAGATGCTGAAAGAAGTCTCTAAGAACCCCCAGAATGTCATCACGGGATCTACAGGTAGCTCTTGCCACTGTTGATGTCAAAGTGCACGAGTCTACCATTAGAAAGAGGCTGCACAAATTTGATCGACATGGGAGGTGTGCCAGGAGGAAACCTTTGCTGTCCAGAAAGAACATCAGGGCAAGACTAAAGTTTGCCAATGAACACCAAGGCAAAGACCAGAACTTCTGGAACAATGTGCTCTGGACAGATGAGTCAAAGGTAGAGCTATTTGGCCACAGTACCAGAAGACATGTTTGGCGAAAACCAAAGACAACATTTGACCACAAGAACCTGATACCAACTGTAAAGCATGGCGGTGGAAATATTATGGTTTGGGGCAGCTTTGCTGCATCAGGGCCTGGTCAGCTCACCATCATAGAATCCACTATGAATTCTTCATTGTAGCAGAGGGTGCTTGAGGATAATGTGAGGCCATCTGTCGGAAAGTTGAAGCTCAACCAAAGGTGTACCTTGCAACATGACAATGACCCTAAACATACCAGTAAATCCACCATGGAATGGCTGAAAAGAAAGAAATGGAGGGTTCTGGAATGGCCAAGTCAAAGCCCGGATCTAAATCCCATCGATATGTTGTGGGGGGATTTGAAACGAGCTGTGCATGCAAGAAACCCCTCAAACATTGCACAGCTGAAAGAATTCTGCATGGTGGAGTGGGCAAAAATTTCTCCCAGTCAATGTCAGAGACTGGTAGACAGTTATAAGAAACGCTTACTTGAGATTGTTTCTGCCAAAGGGGGGCAATACCACCTATTAGAGCCAAGGGTGTACTTACTTTTTCCACAGAAGGAAATGGCATCTCTGTTAATTTTTTGTTGAATAAATTATTGCAAAGTCAATTTTTCATTGTTTTTTGTTCAATTACATCATCTTTATCTCTAGATACTGTTTAAATGAAGATCAAATATTGATATGTCCACATATGTAAAAAAGATTTAAAAAGACATTTCATGGGGTGTACTTACTTTTTCATGTTACTGTATATATACATACATATATATATATATATATATACAGTATATATATATATATATATATATATATATATATATATATATTGTTGCGGATCTCTGCGCCAGCCTTTTCCCCTTACCACGGGGGGATTAGTCCCCTTGTCTTTGACTAGCCGACGGGACCCGGGACCTATGACGTCCTTCCTGGACAGCGTTAAATATGGTTGTAGGACCAGATTCGCTATTACCTAAGTACTAACGCTGCCCTGAAACGAGGAAATAAGCCCCGCCCGAATCACCGGTGTTGGTGGATACGCCGAGTGGTAGCGAACCCATGACCCGAGCTGTTATCAATGACTAGACACCGATCCAAGCGGTTCTTAATCGTGCCACGCTTACCCAATGATGGAAATTACAGAAACGGTCGAATTGGGAAGAAAGGAAGAACAAGATTTATTCACACTATGTACAATGATCAGAAGAAGAAGACACAGTGCAGTCCTTAATCACAGTCTTTACTTTTTCCCTGGAGAAATGGGCCCGTTCACACCCAGACACACTCACACGGGGTTTGCAGACGAACAGGTCAGCAAGTCCCGGGATGGCATCCGGGCAGCTCTCCCTCCGGTCCCCAGCTCGCACCGCGAAGTAGATGAATGCAGCGGCCAGGAGCTCTCCACGTGTCATTGGCGCGCACGGGATAATTATGGGGCGAACGGTAGGGCTGGGCTCTGGCGGTTAATCACTCGCAGGCTGCGTGTGTAATAAGCGAATAGGCGCTAACCATGCGCTTCTCAATTCCTTCAAGTCCTCCGACAAATCCTTTCATACGAGTGCTCCGAGCCCTCTCCCTTCTCAACTCGGGTCAGTCCTCGAACAAGCCCTCTCTCATAACTCCGGGTCAGTCCTCCAACAAGTCCTTTTAAGGGCAGTCCTGTTCAAGGGCTTTGTGTGAAGGCTTATATAGCCCTGCCCAGCGAACTCGCTGGAACTCACCAGACGTTCTTCACCACGCCCTATCACGGCATGCCCTCGGAGCCCTGATTGGCTGGTGGCCCTTACCGTCATTGCCTCTGATGTGCTGCTTGACGCCACCCCTCCTCGACCCCCGCGCTCCTCCCTCTTCTTAGGCCTACCTCGTGTTACTGGGCTAGTTTCGAGCAAACCAAGGGCAGCAAATGCTGCTGGAAGCCAAAGCGTAACACACGGAGGGATCGGCCAAAATGGGGCGCGGGATCGATTATGCCCCTGGTGGAATTGGAGGGTGGCCGCAAAATGAAAAGGACCTAAGCTCATTTCTTTACACAACGCAGATGTTACTAGGGAAATGGCCTACTCTTACACATACTATGACATAACTAATACTCTAAGTGGGCCTACGTGTTGCTTGTGGACTAACTATGGGGGGCAAACCTTTAACCTTTAATGATGTCATATATACAAATCTCAAAACCGTATATATATATATATATATATATATATATATATATATATATATATATATATATATATATATATATATTAGGGTGGGCTTCAAAAAATCAAAATGCAGATGTTCTCCGGGACATGGTCTATTTTTGTTTCTTTTGGTGTCAAAGGAAACCACACAAAATGTGAATGGAATCCAATAATATTTAGGGGTGCCACATCAGTGATGAATTTTCCCCCATGCAAAAATAGGAATTCCCATTTTTTGGGCTGTATATACACAAAATAAATACATAATTATATATATACATTAAATATAATATTAAAAATAAATATATCGTAAATATACATTAAATAATAAATATACATAAATACACATTATACATTATATATATAGTTATATACAATATATTATACATACAGTTTTGAGACTTCCTATGATCACTATCTGGGCAATTTTCATGCATGTTTTGTACAGGTTCCCGGGGTCAGGGGTACGCTTTTTTAGTGTGTAATATGTAGGCCTAACTTATTGACTGTGGCTCTTTTGTAGAGAGTGACCCTGTGGAGTAAGAATTAACAGGATTTTACCCACATTCTTGCTTATTTTGCAGATATGGCATGTGCTAGTACCAGTGTTTCATTGCAAACTCGGGCTCAGGATAATGTGTATCTCATTGGGTCCACTTCTGGAGATGCCATCAAAGGTGCCAAGCTCCCGACTGTGCATCAATCTCTTGTCCTGTTTTTCCATCACCTGAAGAAGGAGAATCGCACTGCCCGGGAGAGTGCAACCCTCACCATTGAAGAGGTTGTGAAGTTCTGGGAAAAAGCTCACCTACCTACAACGACGAAGCAGCACTGCATCCATCGTTTGGAGAGGCTATATGAAGAATGGAGGAGCCTCCAAAAAGGTGCAAAGCGGGGTGGTGCGACCCAAGAGAAAAAGGAAGCATCCTTCAAGGCCTCCTTGGAGAAGACGTTTGATCTTAGGCATGCAGATTCGGAGGCCATAATCACCAACCCCGAGGACAGGAAGTTTCTTCACGATCAATTCTCAGAGAGGAAGGCTTCAATGGGATCTGTAGACACTGTGTTGGAAGCAAAAACGAAGCGAAAGAAAGAAAGGGAAGAAAAGGAGAAGACTAAGGCAGAGAAGGAAAATAAGAGACAGGAAATGGTCATGAAGGGTGCTACTGCTATGGAAGTCACAGACTCAGACTCTGACTCTGAGACCACGGCACAGGCTGGTTCTTCATCATCTGATGGTGGGATATGTCGTCCCAAGAAAAGAAGGCCTATCAACATTGTCACTCCTGAAGTCGCAGCTTCTTTGGATCGTACGAAAACAAGTGACCGAATGGCTGTCCACAACTTGGCATCCATTTGTAGAGCAGTAGGATGGGATCCTGCAGAGCTGGCACTGAACCGATGGACAGTGCGGCGGAATCGCATGATGCATCGATGCAAAACCATGGACGAAATAAAAGAAGCATTTCATCATAATGTGCAGGGTCCTTTAGTGGTCCATTGGGATGGAAAGCTTCTTCCCGATGTCACTGGAGATTTTGTGCATGTGAAGGTGGATCGTCTTCCAATCCTTGTGTCCAATCAGTACCATGGAATGGAGCAGCTGTTGAATGTTCCCAAGTTACCTGACGGGGGAGGAGAAGCTATGGCAACCGCTGTAGTGGACACACTGAAGAGCTGGAACCTTGTGGGCAAGGTGAAGGCTTTGTCTTTTGACACAACGGCCAGCAATTCAGGTGTTCGTGGAGGGGCTGCTGTCCTCATTGAAAAGAAGCTACAGACTGAACTACTTCCCCTACCCGATGGCTTGCCGCCATCATGCGCACGAAATCATTCTGGGAGATGTTTTCACCACTCTTTTCGGTCCTTCATCAGGCCCTGACATCCAGCTTTTTAAGCGGTTTCAGGCGAAGTGGCCGTCCATTGCCCATCACCAACCAAAAAATGGATTCACAGATCCTGATACGGCAGCTGAGTTTGCACAGAACAATGACATGATGGATGAAGCTCTGGAATTTGCTCTTGTGTGTTTGAAAGATCAGCAGCCACGAGATGAATATCGTGAACTCCTAGAACTGACTGTCATCTACATGGGAGGAATCCCACCTCGTGGAATCCGGATCATGGCTCCAGGAGCAATGCACAGAGCCAGATGGATGGCAAAAGCACTATATTCACTACAGGTGTTCATGTTTCGGTCAGAGTTCCACTTGACACTTCGAGAGGCGAGAGAACTCCGAGCCTTCAACATTTTTGTCTGCCTTGTGTATGTACAGGCTTGGTTTCGGGCTCCACAAGCTATTGAGGCTCCCCTGAATGACATTAACCTCTTCAAGAAGTTGGAAAAGTTTGAACAAATCAATCAGAAGATGGCTCAGGCAGCCTTGAAGGCACTTGGCCGCCACACGTGGTACATGAGCCCAGTACTAGTGGCATTTGCATTCTTTGACACCAGAATTGACAAAGAAAGCAAGATCAATATGATTGAAGCATTGAAAAATGACGGTGAAAACCCCTCTCCAAAGAGACCAGCTATCAAACGAGGAACCGCCCTGTCAATCGCTGGCCTCATAACAAAACACACCAAGCATTTATTCAGCATCCTAGGGACCCCAACTGATTGGATGGATAAGGATCCTGGTTCATGGGAGCAAGAAACCAGCTTTCAGGAAGCAAAGAAAGCCGCCAGTCCTTAGTCGTGGTGAACGACAGGGCAGAAAGGGGTGTCGCATTGATACAAGACTACAATAAGCTCCTTACAAAGGATGAAGAGCAAAAGCAAGCTCTGCTCCAAGTTGTTGCTGCTCACAGGAAGATGTACCCCGATGCCAAGAAGGCAACAGTGGTGAAACAGGCCCAGAAATAGGAGTTACATTTCTCATTATATTTGGGTTTTTTAATATTATGTGATATGGTGTCTCTTCATTTTATGAACTGAACATTTGGATTGTTATCATTGAATTTGAGTTTTCATAGCAATATAGTGCTATTTGTGCAGCTATTGTAAATTGTGTTTGCTAGAATACATAGAAAGTGAGTGGAGGGTGGATTTTCATAAAACAAACTTCTGGTTTTGCTTTCGATCCATATATAGAAAAGTTTTGTAGACACCTTTAGTTTGAAGGCTGATGTGGCACCCCTAAATAAAATCAGATTGCTTTCATATTTGGTGTCTTTTCATTTTGGAACAAAAGGAACAAAATAAAGCCATGTCCCAGTAAATATTAAAAAAAAATTATTTTGAGCACCACCCTAATATATATATATATATATATATATATATATATATATGTAGCGGGTACCGGTAGCATGACATAATTACCCTGCACCGGCCGATGACGCAACCGGCGAGCGGTCACGTGTCCAGACTCACCCGGGCGTGTTGAGACTTGCCTTTACCGGGCGAACGCTTGCCTTGCATACCACGCCCCGTTGAGAGGCGTGGCTTTTCTATTTGCATACCACGCCCCGCCTGAGAGGCGTGGCTTTTGTGTGTTGAGTTTCTGATATATATTGCGGCCCGTTCGATGGGCTGATTCAGTGCTTTGGAGTTCGTTTGAGTGAGCTGGGAATAAATAGCTCAGAGAAACTTAATTCCTGGCGTCGTCCATTTTGTCCGATTTTATCGTGCGAGCACAGCTCCCACAATTGGTGACCCCTTTCTACGAACACGGCGATGGAGTCAGCTGTAGCTTTGAAGCTCCCGGGCTTTTGGGAATCTCACACGGCCGTTTGGTTTGCTCAAGCCGATTCTCAATTCGCCCTCCGAAAGATTACGGAGGACACGACGCGCTACCACCACGTGGTCTCCGCACTCAACGCCTCCTCCGCGGCCCGGGTTCTGAGCTTCGGACAGCACCCACCGGACGCCGACAAATACGGCGCGCTCAAAGGCCGACTCCTCGGTGCGTTTGGACTCACGGAAACCGAATGCGCACGACAACTACTACACCTCCCGGAGCTGGGCGAGGCCCGTCCATCCGAAAGCACGGACCACATGCTTGCTCTTCTCGGTGACCACAGCCCGGACTTCCTCTTCCGCGAGCTGTTTCTCCAGCGGCTACCCGGGCAGGTACGCTTAGCTTTGGATAATTCGCCCATCACGAACCCTCGCGCCCTGGCCAAGGAGGCCGATAAATTTTGCTCGGCCAGGCGATACATCGGAGCGGCCGCCTGGGACCCTGGGCCGACCGAGGCAACGCCCGCGCCACGACCGGCGCCTCCACCGGCTGAGTCAGCGCCACTGACGGCAGCGGCTGCCGCGACGCCCCGTCGACCAAACCCGACGCGACCGCCGGAGCCTCCACCAGAGCGGACCATGTGCTATTACCACGCCAGGTTTGGGCAGAAGGCCAAAACGTGCCGCCCACCGTGCACTTTCGGCGGGTCGGGAAACGACCAGGCCGGCGCTCGCTGCCTGCCATGAGCGTCGGCCATTCAGGCAGCCTTCTGTTTATCACGGACACGGAGTCCGGGCGGAGTTTTTTGTGTGACACCGGCGCTCAGCTGAGCGTGATACCCGCCTCGGTGGAGGACAAACAGGCCGCGCTTTGCGGGTCGCTTTGGTCGCCGCAAACGGTTCCTCCATCCGCACCTTTGGTTCGCGAAGCGTCGAATTCTGCTTCGGGGGCCAGCGCATCAGGTGGGACTTCATCACGGCGAACGTGCCCATGGCCTTGCTGGGTGCAGATTTTCTTTGCGCGCATGGGCTTTTGGTCGACGTCAAATGGCGTCGGCTCATCAACGCGGAGACCTTCAACACGCTCGCTTGCTCATTGAGCGGCTCCGCTCCGACCAAGCTAGCCTGCGCGCTCCCGGCCATGGACGATTTCACCCGCCTACTCACCGAGTTTCCCACCCTCACGCAGCCGACGTTTTCGGCCGTCGCCGTCAAGCACGGCGTCGAACACCATATCCTGACCACAGGTCCACCGGTCTACGTCAGGGCTCGCCACCTCGACCAGGCCAAACACGCCGTAGCGAAGGCGGAATTCGACGTGCTGGAGCGATTGGGAATTGTGCGACGCTCGAATAGCGCGTGGGCCTCGCCCCTGCACATCGTGCCCAAACCGGGTGGCGGATGGCGACCATGCGGCGATTACCGCCGCCTCAACGACGCCACCACCCCCGACCGGTACCCGATACCACACATACAGGACCTTTCCACCCGTTTGGCGGGGCGGGTGATCTTCTCCAAGGTCGACCTCATTCGGGGCTACCACCAGGTACCTGTCGAGCCGGCCGACGTTCCGAAGACGGCTGTAATTACACCTTTTGGCCTCTTCGAGTTCCTCCAAATGCCGTTCGGCCTTACGAACGCAGCCCAGGCCTTCCAGCGGCTGATGGACAGTGTGCTGCGTGATCTCACCTTTCTGTTTGTCTACCTGGATGACATTCTCATCGCCAGCACTTCCCGGGCGGAGCACCTCGTCCACCTGCGCACGCTTTTTGAGCGCCTCGGCCAGCATGGCCTCATCATCAACCCGGCGAAATGGCAGTTTGGCGTAACGGCCGTCGACTTCCTGGGGCACCGCATCACGAAGCGCGGGGCCGTCCCGCTGCCTACCAAGGTGGAGGCAGTCACAAGTTTCCTGCACCCTCGCTCCATCAAGGCCCTACAGGAATTTTTGGGGATGATAAATTTCTATCACTGGTTCGTGCCTCGCACCGCCCAACTCATGCGCCCACTGTACGAAGCCCTCCGGGGCAAGCTGGCCAAGCATTACGTCGCCTGGACCACAGAGATGGACGCGGCGTTCACGGGCGCTAAGCTGGCCCTCGCCAACGCGGCCATGCTGGCGCACCCGGCGCTCGACGCACCCATCGCTCTCACCACGGACGCTTCCGACTACGCGGTGGGCGCCATGCATGAACAGTGGGTGAACGGAGCTTGGCAACCACTGGCCTTCTTCAGCCGGCAGCTTCGCCCTAACGAGCGCAAGTATAGCGCTTTCATCCGCGAGCTCCTCGGCCTTTGCCTGGCTGTTCGCCACTTCCGCCATCTTTTGGAGGGCCGCCCGTTCACGGCGTTTGTGGACCACAAACCCGTGGTCCTCGCCATGGCCAAGGTTACGGAGCCGTGGTCGGCCCGCCAGCAGCGCCACCTCTCCGCCGTGTCCGAATTTACGATGGACATCCGGCACGTCGCGGGCAAGGACAATGCTGTGGCCGATTGCCTCTCCCGGTCCGGCGCGAACGCCGTCCACCTGGGTGTGGACTTTGTCAGCATGGCGGCCGACTAGACCGCCGAACCCACGGTGCAAGCCCTCCGGACAGTGGACACAGGCCTGCGGTTGGCCGACGTCTCCTTCGAGGGCACAGGCACAGTTCTCCTGTGCAACATCTCCCTGGGCCAACCTCGCCCCATCGTGCCCACCGGATGGCGGCGGCACATTTTTGACACCCTCCACGGCCTTTCCCACCCTGGCCGGAAAGCATCACAGAAGCTCGCGGCAGCGAAATTTGTCTGGCACGGGTTCCGTAAAGACGTCCGCGACTGGGCCAATGCCTGTGTCGCCTGCCAGCGCGCGAAGGTCCACCGGCACACCCAGGCCCCGTTGGCACCATTCGACATGCCCGCGCGGCGCTTCGACCACGTCAATGTGGACCTGGTGGGACCCCTTCCATCCTCGCGGGGCTTCACCCCCCTCCTCACAATGGTGGACAGGACCACCAGGTGGCCGGAGGCCGTCCCGCTGGCATCAACGACATCCGCCGACGTGGCGCAGGCCTTCATTGGCACCTGGATTGCCCGTTTCAGCGCCCCCTCGGACATCTCCTCCGACAGAGGCCCACAATTCACCTCCGACCTTTGGGGCACGGTCGCCCAGGCCTTGGGGGTCAAGCTTCACCGCACCATGGCCTACCACCCCCAAGCCAACGCCTTGTGCGAGCGGTTCCACCCCTCAATGAAGGCCGCTCTCAGGGCCAGCCTCCAGGATGACGGTTGGGCTGACAGGCTCCCGTGGGTCCTATTGGGCCTCCGAACGGCCCCTAAAGAGGACCTCCAGGCTTCCACCGCCGAGCTGGTCTACGGCCAGCCACTGCGTGTGCCGGGCGAATTCATCCCTGACGCCACCGGCCCCTGGTCCGCGGCTCGCCAACGCTCGGTCCTCCAGGAGGCCGCCAGGAGATTTCCCCCCATGCCCACGTCCCACCATGGCTGCCCCCAACCCCACGTCCCCCCAGCACTTCGCACTGCGGAGTACGTTTTTATCCGGCACGACGCACACCGAGGACCGCTCCGGCCACCGTACAATGGACCTTTCCGGGTCCTGAAGAGGGACGACAAGTCGTTCACCATCGCCATCGGCGGCAAGGCGGACCGCATCTCCGTGGACCGCCTCAAGCCGGCCCATTTGGACCTCGACCAACCTCCACGGTTGGCGCTTCCTCCACGATGGGGCCATCCCCCATCAACCAGGCCCCCCGCCCGACCATCCACCGCCCCGCCACCTACCACCCCCACACGAATCGTCAGGGGTCGTTTCGGCCGGGTCATCAAGACCCCCCTCAAACTGACTCTCCCGGTGCATGTTAATTCTGGGGGGGCACGTGTAGCGGGTACCGGAAGCATGACACAATTACCCTGCACCGGCCGATGACGCAACCGGCGAGCGGTCACTTGTCCGGACTCGCCCGGGCGTGTTGAGACTTGCCTTTACCGGGCGAACACTTGCCTTGCATATCACGCCCCATTGAGAGGCGTGGCTTATCTATTTGCATACCACGCCCCGCCTGAGAGGCGTGGCTTTTGTGTGTTGAGTTTCTGATATATATTGCCGCCCGTTCGATGGGCTGATTCAGTGCTTTGGAGTTCGTTTGAGTGAGCTGGGAATAAATAGCTCAGAGAAACTTAATTCCTGGCGTCGTCCATTTTGTCTGATTTTATCGTGCGAGCGCAGCTCCCACATATATATATATATATATATATATATATATATATATATATATATATATATATATATATATATATATATATATATTGTAACGAATTTGAGAAGTGTAACGGTTTTGAGAAGGGTAACGGTTTTGAGAAGTGTAACAATTTTGGAGAAAGTGTAACGAATGTGAAAAGTATGGTTTTGTTGTGTGTAACACCCTCGTAATGTAAATAATGGTCGCAGCCGTCCTCCTAGTTAATTCCATGAAACTTACACACAGGCCACGATATATCTTTTTAAATAGTTTATTTCCTTATTCCATGTAGGCTAAATATGTGTTTCCCACTAGATTGACTCTGCATTGTATCAAACGAAATAAGCGTAGGCCCCTTTCAATTTCCCCAATCATCTCCGCTCTCCAAAGTTCCTTTCAAAAGCGGTGCGAGTGGTGTTCAATCCCGCAAGCCGCCATTGCCCATGTGCTCATCTCGGAGAAGAGGGGGGTAGGAGCCGCCAACTCACAGGCGTGGCACGTCGTCATGATCAAAGGAGGAATCGGACAGCCCTAACAGCCAACCAGCACCGCGGTTAGCGACCCGGTAGGCGTGCCCTCGCAGCCGGCGGCTTGATTCCGCCCCAAGTAATAAAAGTGACTGGAAGGGACTGCTTCAGGAGATGACATAGGGGATGACATGAGAGAGGACATGAGAGGTGAGCTGTGAGCTGAGAGACGCTCCAAACCAAAAAGGAGAGATACTTGGAGAGGAAACAAGCTAAGGAGAGACACGCTGAGAGGAGGGAGACGGCTCCACCAGAAGGAGAGGAGCAGGTGTGACCGAGCCAGCGCGTGACGTCTACAGCATCAGCAGCGTCGACGCGACCGAGGGTTTTCCCGCCAAAAACGCGAAGAATTGGGAGCTGCTACCTCCAGCCCTGCCGGTTGCAGGGACCTGACCCTGCCTCCCTCTCCAGCAACCCACCTCCGCCATCCCTGCCTGCAATTTCCCCCGTGTAAGTGTGAACGTCGTCTGTCTTGATAGTGTAGCAGCATAGCAAACCTGTTGTGCATTTTGTGATACAAGCACCAAATTTGGTACACTAGTAGACTATCATATTATGAAAAGATCTGGATATTGGGCCATCTCAGATTCAGAGATTTGATTTTTGCAAGATTTCGATTCGATTGGGATCGAAGAGAACACCTTCTTCGTCTTCTGTACAGTGAAGTTGCCAGCCCTGAATTCTCTGGCTACATCTGGGTGCTTCATTGGGAGTGCAACCGTGTCCCTCAGGTGAACAGGGACCCACCTGGCATAGTGTGTGTGGTCTAAGGCATGGAACCATGGGACCAGTTCCGTCAGGGCATCAAGGTACGTCGTGAATGAAGCCTGCCGCAGAGAACGCACGTAGACCAATACCAACATCTCTAGTTCCAGCACAGTTGCCCAGTACTGAAAGTTGGGAATGTCTTCTCCTCTCTGGTGACACCAGTCTTCGAACTCAGGCAGGCCTTCTGCATCATCAGCATATGTCATACAGTGGCGTTCATACGCACGGTGTTGCAGGATGTGCAGTGCCGCTGCAGTGATTTGATGAGCTCTTCTTGTGCGGGTGACGTGGGCAGCTCGTAGGAAGGAGTCGGCCGTCCCTGGCGTTGCAATCTCAGCTTGCAAAATCTGCAAATCTTGCAAAAATCAAATCTCTGAATCTGAGATGGCCCAATATCCAGATATTTTCATAATATGATAGTCTACTAGTGTGCCAAATTTGGTGCTTGTATCACAAAATGCACAATTCTTTTGAATATTTGGGCTAAGCCGCCCCACTATGAATGTTGTCCTGGGGTTAAGTAAATTGAATAGTATAAGTTAACGATTCACTGTGTGACTGCTTCTTCCATCCATTGCTTGTGTGTGTATAATAAATCTGTTCTTCCTCCGTACTCTGTCTTCTTCTCTCTTCCTTCTCTTTCGGTCGCTTTAGAGGTTTCCCGATTGAATATCTGTGGTGCGATCTGGTCAACGTTGGGGGAGTCGGGCCAATTGGGGATCCTGTAACGGTCGCGGTTGGACCATCCGCTCGGCCCATCATAACATCTAAACCGCGATCCGTAACAATATATATATATATATATATATATATATATATATATATATATTGTTGTGGATATGAGAATTGTGTTTTTTATATTGTGGTAAAATGTCACCCTCCTTCCTCCAGTTGTTGTGTATAAAGGTCAAAAGGGCGTCCCTTAGTTAGGTCATATACCATCACGTAGCCAAATCATAGATTTCCTCCTTGTTGGTAGTTATTTCCTTATTCTGTGTATTAGGTTAAGGCTCTGTTTCCAACTAGTTAACACTGCATTGCATCGAATTCAAACAAAGGTAGTATCCCCTTTCAATTTCCCCAGAACCTCCATGGGATCCCCCTTTTGTCAGCTGCATTAACAAATTCCTCTGCGCGGTTTGCTGCATTACGCTGTTCTTTGGGCTTGTGGTTTTCGCCGCCGCTGCTTGGCGGTTTTCACCGCGACTCCATTAGCCACGAGGTGGGCTCGGAGAAGAAGGGGGAGGAGCCGCCG
Source organism: Myxine glutinosa (assembly GCF_964187855.1). Lineage (NCBI taxonomy): Eukaryota > Metazoa > Chordata > Myxini > Myxiniformes > Myxinidae > Myxine > Myxine glutinosa. The sequence continues at coordinate 49,667,022 of NC_136263.1, read as the reverse complement.
AATCCAGGGCGTTGGCCGCCCCTCGTCATCAAGGGCGGAGCCAAAGGAGGCCGTGCGAGCCAACCGGCACGGCAGTAAGCGACCCGGTAGGCGTGCCCAGAGAGCTCGCGGAGAGAGGTCGAGGCGCGCTATAAAACGCGTGCGCATGCGTCAAGAAAGGAGTTCTAAGAGTTGAGTGAGAGGGTTCAAGAGTGGCTGAAGAAGGAGAGTTGCGCTGGAGAGTTTCTGAGTCGCGTAGGGGGAGGACGTTGAGTGTGGCGTGAAGTGGCGCTGAAGTGGAGCTGAGGAGCCCGGAGTCCAGCACGAAGCGCCCATCCGCTCGCGGTGAACGATACGCGCTGCTGGACACCAAGTTTTCCCGCCAAGAACGCGAGTCGACTCCTGGAGCCGGACCTCGACGCCTAAAGTGGCCTGGGCCTTCCCATTCCTCCTTCCAGCCAATCCACTCTGCAATTCCCCGTGTGAGTCTGTCTTTGTTTGTGCTGTCCCTGGGTTAATTAAGACTGTAATAGATAAGCTAGCATTTTCACTGTGTCCGCTTCTTCTTCTTCTGTTTTTATTTTATTAGCTTTTCCTACTCCTTGGTTGCTTTCAATTGTGTAAATAGTAAATAAATCATATTTGTATTTCTTACCCTTTGCCTTTCTTTCCTCTACATCCGTCGTTGTTGTCTTTTCCCTCATTGACAACCTGTGGCGCGATTTTGGCCAACTTTTGAGAATTGGGTCTAGTTTCTGTTAACGGTTCGTGCCGCGGCTGCCATCCGCTCGGCAAAATTAACATCTTATCCGCGGTCGCGAACGAAGCTGCTCACCTGCCTCTGGAGGGAGCTTGTGCAGATTCAGGACTCACGTCGGTCAGTCACAAACGAGGGAACTAATCCCCCCTCGAGAAGGGATCCGAGGCCGACGTTTGGATCCGTAACAATATATATATATATATATATATATATATATATATATATATATATATATATATATATATATATATATATATATATAAATAAATAAATATATACATATATATATATATATATTTATTTATATATATATATATATATATATATATATATATATATATATATATATATATATATATATATATATATATATATTGAAGGAGCCGTGCGCCTACGCGAGTTGAAAGGATTGACGCGACAAAAGACGGGAATTCGTCCGAGTTTCTTTATTGAGCAAAACCAAACTCGGGTACTCTGAAAAGCCCGTTTATCGGGCAGCAATATATATATGCAATCAAACACAGCGAGACTGGGCGTGCCCGGGCGGCCTGGGCGAGCCCGGGAAAGGCAAGTCTGGACATGCCCGGGAAAGGCGAGACTGAGCATCTCCGGGCGGTCTGGGCGAGCCCGGGAAAGGCAAGTCTGGACATGCACGGGAAAGGTGAGACTGAGCGTCTCCGGGCGGTTCTGGGCGAGCCCGGTACAGTGATCGCTCCCTGGTTGCGTCTTCGGCAGGTGTAAGGCGATTGTGTATGCTCAGCGGCAACCACTACACGCGCCCCCCCAGAATCGACTTGCACCGGCAGGGTCAATTTAAGGGGGGTCCTGATGACCCGGCCGAAGCGACTCCTGGAGGGTCGTGGGTGGGGGGTCCGGTGTGGTGGTGGGTGGTCGAGCGGGGGGAACCGTGGATGGGGGGCGGCCTCACTGCTGAGGAAGGGCCAACCGTGGTGGTTGGTCGACGTCCACGTGCGCCGGCTTGAGGCGGTCCACCGAAATCCGGTCCGACCTGCCGCCGACGTCGATGACGAAAGACTTGTCGTCCCGTCGCAGGACCCGGAAGGGTCCGTCGTACGGTGGCCGGAGTGGCCCCCGGTGTGCGTCATGATGCACAAAAACATACTCCGCTGTGCGAAGCGCGGGGGGGACGTAGGACTGGGGGCCACCGTGGCGGGACGTTGGCACAGGGGCAAACCGTCGGGCGGCCTCCTGGAGGTCCGAGCGCTGGCGAGCTGTGGACCAGGGACTGGTAGCGTCGGGCACGAACTCGCCCGGGACGCGTAGCGGCTGGCCTTAGACGAGCTCGGCGGTGGACGCCTGGAGGTCCTCCTTGGGGGCCGTGCGGAGGCCCAAAAGGACCCACGGCAGCCGGTCGGCCCAACCGCCGTCCTGAAGTCCGGCCATGAGCGCGGCCTTCATGGAGCGGTGAAAACGCTCACACAACCCATTGGCCTGGGGGTGGTAGGCCGTGGTATGGTGGAGCTTGACCCCCAGGTTGCGGGCGACCGCACCCCACAGCTCGGAGGTGAACTGCGGACCGCGGTCCGAAGAGATGTCCGCTGGTGCGCCGAAGCGGGCGACCCAGGTGGCGATGAAAGCCTGCGCCACGTCGGCGGTGGTGGTGGAAACTAGGGGAACGGCCTCCGGCCACCTGGTGGTCCTGTCCACCATGGTGAGCAGGTGTATGAAACCTCGTGATGGGGGAAGGGGGCCCACCAGGTCCACGTTGACGTGGTCGAAACGCCGTTCGGGCATGGTGAAAGGTGCCAGGGGGGCCTGGGTGTGGCGGTGGACCTTGGCCCGCTGGCAGGCCGTGCAGGCGTTGGCCTAATCGTGGACGTCCCGTCGAAGTCCGTGCCAGACGAAACGCGCCGACACCAGCTTCTGGGAAGCTTTCCGTCCTGGGTGGGAAAGGCCGTGGAGGGAGGCGAAAACGCGGCGCTGCCAGGTAACGGGCACGACGGGGCGAGGCTGGCCTTGGGAGACGTCGCAGAGCAGGACAGTGTCCGCGAAGGGGACATCGGCCAGGCAGAGTCCCATGTCCGCCGCCCGGAGGGCTTGCACCGTGGTGTCGGTGGTCTGGTCGGCCGCCATAAGCGTGAAGTCCACGCCGAGGTGGACCGCGTTCGCGCTGGCCCGAGAAAGACAGTCGGCCACGGCGTTGTCTTTTCCGGCGACGTGTCGGATGTCCGTGGTAAACTCCGACACGGCGGAGAGGTGGCGCTGCTGGTGGGCCGACCACTGCTCCGTGACTTTGGCCATCGCGTAAACCAATGGCTTGTGGCCGACGAAAGTCATCAATGGGCGGCCCTCCAGGAGGTGGCGGATATGGCGAACGGCCAGGTATAGACCGAGGAGCTCGCGGTCAATTGTGCTATATTTTAGCTCGTTCGGCCGGAGTTGCCGGCTAAAAAAAGCGAGTGGCTGCCAAACCCCGTTCACCCATTGTTCGTGTACGGCGCCCACCGTGTAGTCGGAGGCGTCCGTAATGAGGGCGATAGGAGCGTCGAGCACCGGGTGAGCCAGCAGCGTTGCATCGGCGAGGGCCAGCTTTGCGCCTGTGAATGCCGCGTCCATGGCTGCGGACCAGACGACATCATGCTTGGCCGGCTTGCCCCGGAGGGCTTCATAAAGGGGCCGCATGAGCTGAGCAGCGCGGGGCACGAAACGGTGGTAGAAATTCACCATGCCGAGGAACTCCTGCAGGGCCTTGATGGGGCGGGGACGCGGGAACTCGGTGATGGCCTTGACCTTGGTTGGCAGCGGCACGGCCCCGTTTCTGGTGATGTGGTGGCCCAAAAGGTCAACGGCCGTCGTGCCGAAGTGGCATTTGGCCGTGTTGATGATTAAGCCATGCTCGCTGAGGTGCCCGAACAGTGTTCGGAGGTGGAGGAGGTGCTCGGCCAGGGACGTGCTGGCGACGAGGATGTCGTCCAGGTAGATGAAGAGGAACGACAGGTTGCGCAGCACGCCGTCCATCAAGCATTGGAAAGCCTGGGCCGCGTTCTTGAGGCCAAACGGCATTCTCAGGAATTCGAACAGGCCGAACGGCGTGATGACGGCCGTTTTGGGGACGTCGGCCGGCCTGACAGGTACCTGGTGGTATCCCCGTATTAGGTCAACTTTCGAGAAAATGACCCGCCCCGCCAAACGGGTGGAAAAGTCCTGGATGTGCGGGACCGGATATCTGTCGGGGGTGGTAACATCCTTGAGGCGGCGGTAGTCACTACATGGGCGCCAGCCGCCCCCCGGCTTCGGCACGATGTGCAGTGGTGAGGCCCACACTCTATCGGAGTGCTGCACGATACCGAGGTGCTCCAATGCGTCGAACTTGGCTTTTGCCACGGCGATCTTGGCTGGGTCGAGGCGGCGGGCTCTGGCATAGACCGGCGGGCCCGTAGTTGGTATGTGGTGCTCGATACCATGTCTCACTGTGACGGCCGAAAACGTCGGCCGCGTGAGGGCCGGGAACTCTGCGAGCAGGCGAGCGAACTCGTTCGCCGCCGGGAGGGCGCATGCTAGTTCGGTCGGCGCGGAGCTGCTCATCGTGCATGCCAGGGAGCTGAAAGTCTCGGCGTTGACAAGGCGACGCCGTTTGACGTCGACCAGCAGCCCGTGTGCGCAGAGGAAGTCAGCGCCTAGCAAAGCCATGGGCACGCTCGCCGTCACAAAGGTCCAATTAAAGCGCTGGTTGCCGAAGCAGAGGGTGACGTTGCACGGGCCGAAGGTGCGGATGGCCGATCCGTTGGCAGCGACCAAGGAGGGGCCGCAAACGGCGGTCTGCCTGTCCTGCTCGGAGGCGGGTATGATGCTCAGTTGGGCTCCGGTGTCACAAAGGAAACGCCGCCCGGACGCTTTGTCCTTGATGAAAAGCAAGTTGCCCGAGTGGCCGGTGCTCATGGCTGGTAATGAACACCGGCCCGGCCGTTTCCCGACTTGCCGAAAGTGCACGGGGGTCAGCATGTCCGAGCCATGTGTCCGAACCTGGTGTGGTAATAACACCATGCTTGGTCAGGTGGAGGCCCCGGCCGTCATGTTGGAAGCGGTCGGTGCAGCGTGGCGGCCGCCAGTTGCACCGGCAGTTCGGCCTCCACCCGCACCGGGCGCTTGGGTGCCATGGGCATCGCCTCGGACGGCGGCGGGCTCCAGGTAGCCGCCCCGATGTGCTGGCCTGCCGAGGAGATCTTGTCGGCTTCCCTGGCGAGGGCGCGGGGATCCGTGATCTGCGTGCCTGCCAGGGCGAAGCGTACCTGGCTAGGCAGCTGGCGGAGGAACAGCTCTCGGAAATGAAAATCCGGGGAGTGCTCACCGAGCAGCGAGAGCATGTAGTCCATTCGCTCGGACGGGCACGTGTCGCCGAGCTCGGGCAGGTCGAGCAGGCGTCGTGCGCGTTCTGCCGGTGAGAGGGTGAATGCGTCGAGGAGGAGCGTCTTGATCGCGCCATACTTGTCAGCGGCTGGCGGGTGCTGGAGGAGGCCCAGGGCGCGGGCCGCAGTGGCTGAGCCGAGTGCCGCTACCACATTGTGGAAGCGGGTGTCGTCGGCGGTAATGCCTCGCAGGGCAAACTGGGAGTCCGCCTGGGTGAACCAAACCACCGCGTGAGCCTCCCAGAAGGTAGGCAGTTTAAGAGCAACTGCCGTGTCCATGTCGGGGGTCAGCAATGAAGGAGCTGTGCTCCTACCCGAGTTGAAAGGATTGACGAGACAAAAGACGGGAATTCGTCCGAGTTTCTTTTTTGAGCAAAACCAAACTCGGGTACTCTGAAAAGCCCGTTTATCGGGCAGCAATATATATATGCAATCAAACACGGCGAGACTGGGCGTGCCCGGGCGGCCTGGGCGAGCCCGGGAAAGGCAAGTCTGGACATGCCCGGGAAAGGCGAGACTGAGCGTCTCCGGGCGGTCTGGGCGAGCCCGGGAAAGGCAAGTCTGGACATGCCCGGGAAAGGCGAGACTGAGCGTCTCCGGGCGGTCTGGGCGAGCCCGGGAAAGGCAAGTCTGGACATGCCCGGGAAAGGCGAGACTGAGCGTCTCTGGGCGGTCTGGGCGAGCCCGGTACAGTGATCGCTCCCTGGTTGCGGCTTCGGCAGGTGTAAGGCGATTGTGTATGCTCAGCGGCAACCGCTACACGATATATATATACGTATATATATATATATATATATATATATATATATATATATATATATATATATATATGTATGTGTGTGTGTGTATATATATATATATATATATATATATATATGTATGTGTGTGTGTGTATATATATATATATATATATATATATATATATATATATATATATATATATATATATATGTATATATATATATATATATATATATATATACTGTATATATATCTATATATCTATATATATATATATATATATATATATATATATATATATATATATATATATATGTTGGAACCCATCTGTGGATCGGTCCCATCGGCCGATGGGTCTGACCCATCTGTGGATGCACGAGAAATGACAATGCAGACCCATCGGCCGATGGGTCTGCGCCATCTGCGGATGTGTTGTTCACCTTGAAGGAATGTGTTGACAGAATGGTGCTCTTCAATCAGGTACACAGTCATTGGAATTACATGTGGTAGGAATTTAACAGAGATGATTTTTAAATGTTTTATTATCTATTTCTACCCATCTATTTATACATTTTGTCAATACATTTTGTAATTAACAGATACATGGCAGTTTTAGTAAAGCTTTACATAACATACTCAACATTCATACAATACATTAGGTGTTCTTCTGATAATGGCGGAGGGGAATGTTAAATTCCTTTATATTAAATTAAATAAAATAAAATTTAAATTAAATAAAAAAATAAAATTTAAATTTTAAAAATAAAAGTTAAATAAAACATTTAAAAATCATCTCTGTTAAATTCCTACCACATGTAATTCCAATGACTGTGTACCTGATTGAAGAGCACCATTCTGTCAACACATTCCTTCAAGGTGAACAACACATCCGCAGATGGCGCAGACCCATCGGCCGATGGGTCTGCATTGTCATTTCTCGTGCATCCACAGATGGGTCAGACCCATCGGCCGATGGGACCGATCCACAGATGGGTTCCAACATATATATATATATATATATATATATATATATATATATATATATATATATATATATATATATATATATATATATATATATATATATATATATATATATATATATCGTTAGATTAAATAAGACGCGGACGTAGCTTCAGGACGTCGATCTTTAATTGTCGACAAGCTTTCGACCAACAAAGGTCTTCTTCTGAGTCACTTCTGAGTCAAGCACTTCCGTTGAAATTGGGGCTGACTCAGAAGAAGACCTTTGTTGGTCGAAAGCTTGTCGACAATTAAAGATCGACGTCCTGAAGCTACGTCCGCGTCTTATTTAATCTAACGATTATATATTCAATACAAATGAGACGCCCTGCTCGTACTTTGGAGTTTCTACTATTTCTTACAGTTATATATATATGTATATATATGTATGTTATATATATATAACGTCCACCATCGAATGCTGATAGACGGGATCTCCAGTTTAACGTCCATCCGAGCGACGGCGCCCACATCGATGAACCACCCTGCCCGTGAAACACCGGAATGACAGTTTATAGCTGGGTCGGGATTCGCACCGAGGCTAGATAGCTTGCATTACCTCCAGCACATTCTGCGAGCCCTCAAATGACAATATATCCACACCTGTAATGTGTCACCGCCCCCATACAGTGACGTCATTAAGCGCTCTGCCTCTCTCGGCTCTGTTCGCGGCGATGCCACAGCGAAAACAATCCAGTTCGAGAAGAACAGCCTGAGTATAGTTAACGATTTACCCGCCATTCGCTCTCTGTTTACGGTGTAAGTCTCGGTCCAGGTTTTGGCTGATCTGTCGAAACCGTCGCAAACACCATCGCTGCTTGACCAAAGCAAGGTAAGATTTGCCGTATTTTCGAACATAAGAGATATACGATTAGTTTGTTTTACTGGATACAATACCAAGCCTGGTCCCCATGCCAAAGATAATTCCAACGATAAAAGATAAACAATACAATGGTGTCAGGTAAGCTCTGGGCTCGTGAAGGTGTAGCTTAACAGTTTTGTTGGAATTCCTATGGAGAGTTTCAAGGTGTCGTTTGCAGGTGTGGAATTTTAGATTGTGGTCTGGGTTTGAAATGCTTTACACGCAGGTATTTTGATCAGGTGTTCTTTCCATTGGGTCTGTTTTATTTGTGTTTGAACGTGCAAAGGTAAATATAATACAGGTTGGCTGTATTTCATGTCACAATGTAATTGCTGACTTATTAAGTTGTGTATTTAAGTTATCTTGTATGAACAAGTCTCTTTATAGTGTGGTAAATAACGACAGGTGTTGCCAGGGCTTGGTCTGTGGCACACGTGAACCCTTGCACGGAGTGCGGACGTGTGGTTATACCCACAACTATAGCTTGCAGTGGTTGTGCCAAATCTGTAATATTATGCTACCTTGCCCATAGTGGTCGTGGCACAGTCCGTAATGGTGGCACAGTCTGTAATGGCGGCACAAGCCGTAATGGTGGCACAGTCTGTAATGGTGGCACAGTCTGTAATGGTGGCACAGAATGTAATGGTGGCACAGAATGTAATGGTGGCACAGTCTGTAATGGTGGGACAGCATGTAATGGTGGCACACTCCATAATGGTGGCACAAGCCGTAATGGTCGCACAGTCTGCCATGGTGGCACAGAATGTAATGGTGGCACAGAATGTAATGGTGGCACAGTCTGTAATGGTGGCACAGCATGTAATGGTGGCACACTCCATAATGGTCGCACAGTCTGTCATGGGGGCACAGAATGCAATGGTGGCACAGAATGTAATGGTGGCACAGTCTGTAATGGTGGCACAGCATGTAATGGTGGCACAAGCTGTAATGGTGGCACAGCATGTAATGGTGGCACACTCCATAATGGTCGCACAGTCTGTCATGGTGGCACAGAATGTAATGGTGGCACAGAATGTAATGGTGGCGCAGAATGTAATGGTGGCACAGTCTGTAATGGTGGCACAGCATGTAATGGTGGCACACTCCATAATGGTCGCACAGTCTGTCATGGTGGCACAGAATGCAATGGTGGCACAGAATGTAATGGTGGCACAGTCTGTAATGGTGGCACACTCCATAATGGTGGCACAAGCCATAATGGTGGCAGAGTCTGTAATTGTGGCACAAGCCGTAATGGTGGCACAGCCTGTAATTGTGGCACAGTCTGTAATGTTGGCCCAAGCTGTAATGGTGGCACAAGCCATAATAGTGGCACACTCCCTCATGGTGGCATAAGCCATAATGTTGGCACAGTCTGTAATGGTGGCACAAGCCACAATGGTGGCACAGTCTGTAATGGTGGCACAAGCCGTAATGGTGGAACAGCCTGTAATTGTGGCACAGTCTGCATTGGTGGCCTTAGCCATAATTGTGGCACAGTCTGTAATGGTGGCGCAGTCCGTAATAGTGGCACAAGCCATAATGGTGGCACAGTCTGTCATGGTGGTACAAGCCATCATGGTGGCACAGCCTGTAATTGTGGCACAGTCTGCATTGGTGGCCCTAGCCGTAATGGTGGCACAGTCTGTAATGGTGGCGCAGTCCATAATGGTGGCACAGTCTGTCATGGTGGCACAAGCCATAATGGTGGCACAAGCCATAATGGTGGTACAGCCTGTAATTGTGGCACAGTCTGCATTGGTGGCCCTAGCCGTAATGGTGGCACAGTCTGTAATGGTGGCGCAGTCCATAATGGTGGCACACACCATAATGGTGGCACAGTCTGTAATGGTGGCACAGTCTGTAATGGTGGCCCAAGCTGTAATGGTGGCACAAGCCATAATGATGGCATTAGCGGTAATGGTGGCACAGTCTGTAATTGTGGCACAGTCTGTAATGGTGGCACACACCATAATGATGGCACAGTTTGTAATGGTGGCGCAGTCCATAATGGTGGCACACACCATAATGGTGGCACAGTCTGTAATGGTGGCACAGTCTGTAATGGTGGCACAGTCTGTAATGGTGGCCCAAGCTGTAATGGTGGCACAAGCCATAATGATGGCATTAGCGGTAATGGTGGTACAGTCTGTAATGGTGGCACAGTCTGTAATGGTGGCACAAGCCGTAATTTTGAAGCTTTGTTTTGGTACAGAGTCCAATGTGTGACATCTCCTTCTCTCATCCATGCTCTTCGTCTTTGCTCAATGCCAGTGTGTGGGCCAACTCAGACAAAGAATTTTTATTTATTTATGTTTTTGCATAGTTAATCCAAATTTATTTCACATTACCTTTCAGTGAACATACACACTACTAACTACTGACTACTACTACTGACTGACTGAATAAGTATCTACTGACAGCAGCTATGATACTACACCTCCCTTTCCAAAGAAAAACTAGGAAGTTTCTTTTCTTCCTTTTTAGAATCCCTCCCCCTTCAGTGTTTGCCTCTTTTTTTTCCTCCATTTTGTTTATTATGTTGCCAAACCGGTAATATACGAGTATAATGCCAGCAAAATCAAAGTGCTGCCCTACTATTCCACAAAAAGCAGGTTGCCTCGCATTACAAAGTCGTGAGAACATTTTTGTTGTCGATATCAAAGCTTATGCATCGTTCAGTCATAATTATATCTATCTAAATAATATGGTGGTGGTTTATTCATTTGTATGCATCATGTGACTGCTTGGCTGCATCATTTTCTGGGGGTATGGCCGTGCCACTAATGCTGTGCCACTGATGCTGTGCCACTGGTGCTGTGCCCCCGGACCAGTCAGCTGTTACTCATTTTGCCAACCTCAGAAGGATGAACAGGCTGAATCAACTCACCTGGTGTTAATTCAATGGCATGACCGGGGCTTGAACTCAAGACCCTAGGAACTTAAGCCAGCCACCTTAATCTCTCTCAACGCTTGGGGCACAACCTTCCTAGGTATAATTATTACCTGCGTCTTGCAATTCTGCTGTATTTCAACTTTTTCGGCATTTCAACTTACTTCCAACTTTTTTTCAACTTACTTCCAACTTTTTTTCAACTTACTTCCAACTTTTTTTCAACTTACTTCCAACTTTTTTTCAACTTACTTCCAACTTTTTTTCAACTTACTTCCAACTTTTTTTTCCGTTCGTCCCGGTGGATAGTCAGCTCTTGGTAAAGGTGTCGCTATTCTGGATGATATCACGGCATTCCGGATATCTGATATCATGGATATCATATGATATCACGGCATTCCGGATATCTGATATCATGGATATCTGATCACGGATATCATATGATATCACGGTTATCTCACGGCATTATAGATATCTCATGTCATGGATATCTGATCATGGATATCATATGATATCACTGATATCTCACGGCATTCCGGATATCTGATATCACGGATATCATATGATATCACAGATATCTCATGGCATTCCAGATATCTGATATCACGGATATCTCATCATGGATATCATATGATATCACGGGTATCTAACGGCATTCCGGATGATATCATGGCATTCCGGATATCTGATATCACGGATATCTCATCACGGATATCATATGATATCACAGATATCTAACGGCATTCTGGATATCTGATATCACGGATATCTCATCACGGATATCATATGATATCACGGGTATCTAACGGCATTCCGGATATCTGATATCACGGCATTCCGATGGTCGGTGCTTCAAGCCAAACTATCACATGATTGTTGTGTTGTTGTCCTTTGGCCCTCCCATCCTGACAAATACCATTCCATACCATCACCAACCTTGACAGATACTGTACGTCTGCTAGTTTTAAATGTTTTAACATCTCCCAGCGAGATATTTTAATTCTGCTTGTGAAATATTTCAGGTATTGGTTCAAATATGCAGGAATTGATGGAAGGGAACAAAATAATTCCGATGAAATCATTAACTTTTATCCTTTGTAATCAATAACAAAAAGATTAGCTTTTCTTATATAATTTGTTATTTCGTCTTTATTGTCGATTTAATAATCCTTAATAAAACAAGACCCAACGTCTAACAGCGGCGTAGCCGGGCTTGTTTGATACTTTAGTTGAAGAGGATAGTATGACCTGGGTGGAGATATCAGTTAGTAAACTAGAACGGCACTCAGTAGAGAGCATACCTCCGCCTGGTTGGCCATATCACTCAATGGTAAAGAATCACTTAAAAAAATTTACTGGCTGGATACGGATCTTCACCAAATTTGAACCGATTCTTCCTTGTCACACACACAACCTGTCCAACAAGTTTCGTCAAGTCCGTCCATAACTTTTTAAGATATCCTGCTATGTATCGTTTTTGGCCCTATCTCCCAATGGTGAAGAATCACTTCATAATTAAATAATTCTCATATACGAATCCATATTCAGATCTTCACCAAAATCGAATCGAATCGTCCTTGTCAGACACCCAACTGGTCCACCAAGTTTCGTCCATATCCGTCCACAATTTTTTGAGATATCCTGCTATGTATAGTTTTGGCCCTATCTCCCAATGGTGAAGAATCACTTTAAAATTCTAGTAGACGAATCCAAATCCGGATCTTCACCAAAATCTAATAATTTCGTCCTTGTCACATACGCTACATCTATGCCAAATTTCGTCCGAATCCATCCACAACTTTTTGAGATATATTTTTCCAGACAAACGGACAAACGGACAGTCAAACAGACAGGGTGAAAACATAACCTCCATCCACCTTGGTGGTGGAGGTAATAATGTAAGTATTAAATTATTTTGAAGTCGTCTAAGTCTCTAAGTTGTCTGTCACCATGGAAGTGAAGAGGCTGCATTGAGACGATGATTTATTCTATATGTTTTGCGTCAACAATGAACCAACCATGCACCGCTTCAATCCAGCAACCTTGCAGTCACCACAAAGGGATGGCAGTGTTATGATTATATTTACTATATTATTATTACTATTAACGTTATTATGAAAACGATACTACTGTACTAAGAAACCTCGGCTAATTTCTCTGAAGCGGCCTGAAGGTGAGGCATGAAGCCTAAGGCCTATACGTACCATATCGTTGGAAGTCCCGTAACACCAATGGTTTCGATATTTGATGATCATTTTAACAATCGGTTTGTTTGTGTTTCACACTGAATGAAAAACGTAAAGGTAGAGAATGGCGATTGTGATATATGACATGCTCGACGACATGTTTGGCCTGAACGGCATAGAAATCGAAATGGCGGTGTGTGGAGTCAGCTGTCATGTGCCGTAATGACATCACTGATGTAATCATATCATATCATTCCTGTCATGTGACCAGGTCTTCAACTCTGATTGGTGTACGTTTTTTTAAGGACATACATACATATATACATACATACATACATACATACATACATACATACATACATACATACATACATCCGGACAGACAAACACTGTTTTAAAAGGCTTTGTCAAAGGGCTACACTGTAAAAATACACATCTACAACCCATTCCCTTTATCTTGCTTGATACCCACAGTCGATAACACTTTATCGTATTCATTTGAATCTTGGATCACAGCGGTTGATCAGCTGTCAACAGTGTGAAATCTTGTCCAGTTTCTTGAGTTAATTTATGTGCTTTGCTCATGGCAGTCGTGATCGCGTCAGGATGTGCTGGTGCTATATCACTTAGTGGTAGATAGATTGCGTTAGTTTTAGGCCCAGGAGATTTCCCTTGCTCATGACACAAATGTGTGTTGTGACCATTGAACTCAGGACAGTCTTCACGCTTTATGACATCTGCCAAGAAAGTAAGGTTACTCTTACTAGATCTCTGCTGTGACACATCCATATGGGAAAGGATATTTGAAGGAACTTGCTTCTCCAGAAACGGAGGTGGCATATCTGGCTTTTTGGGGCCTTTGTATCTGACAATATCAAGCTCATAATCTGTTTGCTTTGTCATCTCTGTCTTAAGGCATGGTTTTAGAAGGGATTATTTATTTTCTATTATAAGGGATATACATCTTTTTTTAGAAGGGATTATTTTGTTTATCATTGTAAAATGTGCACAATTCATTTATTACTCATTTTGGGAACTCAAATGGTTAGTGTCATGTTAAAACTTGATAGGACTGTAGATAAAATCTGACAATGATGTTACAGCCAGAGTTTTTGCAGGGCTCCTGTGCCTCACAATTTGGCACTACACCGCTGTTAATGGGGGTACTAAAAATCATGGGGCAGAATTGGGGATGACAAGAAATATCGGTGCACGGCTTGCGTGCAGCTCTGGAGGGAAGAGCGAGGCAGAACAGGTTCTGGCAGATGGTTCCTTTACACATTTTTATTTTCCTCTATTTTTTCCTCCACCCATTGCCTTCCTTTTATATCATGTGATATGTAGATGGCCTTTTCAAGAAGAAGAAAAAGGACCTTAAAATGGAGTCTTTCGTTACAACTGTCAACTAGAATCCGGGCACTCGGTAGAGCGCATACCTTCGCCGCAGCTACTGTTCTGTACTTGGCATGGGAGTGTATGCGATGTGAAACTTTATGTGAAATGCGATCGATTTTTAAAAATCAGAATTTGAGCAAATCTGCTTCATTCGTCTGTTAATATGCCTCCCCGATTGACAAATCTGCAATTATAATTTCATTTGAGGTTGAAATGATTGCGGGAGATCGCGTTATAGTGATGACGTCTTGGATGGACATCCTCTTCTTCAGTCGCTCATAACTTTGAGTGAAATACGATCGAGTTAAAAATAGTCAGAATTTGAGCAAATCTGTTTCATTCGTTTGTTAATATGCCTCATCTCTTGACAAATCTGCAATTATAATTTTTTTTGAGGTTGAAATGATCGCGGGAGATCGCGTTATAGTGATGACGTCCTGGATGGACATCTTCTTCTTCAGTCGCTCATAACTTTGAGTGAAATACGATCGAGTTAAAAATAGTCAGAATTTGAGCAAATCTGTTTCCCAAAATCTAATCAAATGTGTCCCGTATAATAACCAATCATCCCACCAAATTTCATGCAATTCGGTTGAATACTTTTTGAGTTATGCGATTAACATACACACACACAGACATACAAATAAATACACAGCGATCAAAACATAACCTTCCGCTTTTGCGAAGGTAATTAGCACAGCCAAGCTGAAGCATGATGCAATCTGTTGGAAAGCCCCACAATTATTTTGTTCTGTTTCGTCTTATATGCATCTAGAGAAATCGACTTGGCACATTGTGTGTGTACGTGTTGACCAATATGTGGGCACACACCTTCCTTCATTTTTTTTTTTTGGGGGGGGACAGAGCCCAGAGAGAGCTGGGGGGGGGGGGCAAGGCCAGAGAGGAGTCGGTAGAAAACGGAAAGACCACCAACCTGCCTGTGGTGAGTGAGTGAAAGGCCCTTGGAGTTAGCTTCATCGCGGGAGATTCCAATGATCCTGAACGCTTTGGTTTCAACAGCGTGAAGACGATCTAGGTGTGAGGCAGGAGCACCAGCCCAGAGGGGAGAGCAGTATTCCATTGAGCTGCAGATGAAAGCCTTGTACGTGGTGAGGAGCTCAGGTGTGCCAAGGAAGGACTTCGCACGACAGAGGATGCCCAGTCGGTGACTGGCTTTGGAGGCCAGATTTGAAATGTGGTTTTCCCAGGAAAGATCATGGCAGATAGTGAGACCCAAAAGCTTCAGTGACAGAACTTCTTGGAGAGGATTATTCAGAAAGTGGATGGGAGGGTTGTCCAGTCGGTCTTTTCGGAGAGACATCGTAAGAGTGTGAGATTTGTCAGGATTGAAAGACATGTTCCAATTGTTTGCCCAGTCTGTGATTTTGTCCAGGTCTGCAGAGAGTGAGGAGGCTGCAGACTGCCGATCTGAGGGATGAAGAATGGAGCGGCAGAGAGTAGAGTCATCAGCAAAGAGATAGAGAGGATTTTCAAGAGAGTCAGAGAGATCATTGATGAAGACCAGAAAAAGCACAGGGCCCAGAACACTGCCTTGGGGAACTCCAGCCTGAACAGGAGGAGGAGATGAGGTTTCTCTCTATCAGAAGAGGTTTCTCTCTGATGAGAGAAACCAATTCAGGGCCACATGTTGACTACGACTAGAGAGGACGTCCGCCAGCCATGCGTGGAGATTTCCATGCATACCAAAGGAGGAGAGTTTGGTGAGCAGAGCGGGGTGCCAGACCGTATCGAAGGCACCTGATATGTCAAGGGAGACAGCTCTAATTTCCTGTTTGGCATTGAGGACCTCCATCCATTGTTGAGAAAGCAGAAGCATCATTTCCAGAGTAGAGTGACCAGGTCTGAAACCAAATTGATGATCAGAGATCAAGCCATTGGAGAAGAGGAAAGATTTCATATCTGAAGCAATGATGGATTCCATGACTTTGCTGATAATTGGGAGAAGGCTGATTGGTCTGTAGTTGCTAGGATCTGTTTTTGCACCTTTTTTGTGCAAAGCGGTGATGTTGGCTGATTTCCAAGCAGATGGCAGATGACCTTGAGCAAAAGAGAGGGTGAAGAGGACAGAGAGAGGGAGTGAAAGAGCAGAAGAACAGGATTTTAGGACCCGTGGGCTGATGCCGTCAGGTCCAGTTGCAGAATCAGAGTCGAGGGTTGACAGAAACTTTTCCACCTTGTCAGGAGGAAAGGACACAGAGTCCAGGAGCAGCTGGGTATGACTGGTTATGGTGGGTACAGAGAGGGATGGGTTTGGGACACAAGATTTAGAGGCAAAGACAGAGTTGAGGCATTCAGATTTTTCACGTGCGGAGTCAGCCATGTAGCCGTTTGAGGTGAGGGAGGGGATGGAGGGGGAACAAACACCAGAAACAGATTTGACCAGACGCCACCAGGATTTGGAAGAGGGAGACAGATAAGAGAGTTCGGTCTTGAGAACGGAGAGAAATTGGTTCCTGGCTCTCCTGACGGTGGACACACTTGTTTCGGGCTTTGTGAAAGGAAATGAGATTTCCTTCCGTTGGATTTGCTTTCCAGGAGACTAAAGCAAGTTGTTGCTGGGCAACAGCCTCACCACAAGATTCCGTGTACTGTGGACGGGAGGAAGGGTATGACAACTGAAGACGAGATGGGATAAATCTGTGCATGAGAGAGAGCAATTTACTTTGGAAGAATTCCCAGGATGAGTTGATGTCAGAGGCGGTAGAGATGGGAGACCAGTCTAGATAATTGATGGCTGCTTGAAGACCGTGCCAGTTGGCCTGAGTGAAATGCCAGACTCGTCGACGCTGAGGAGGCTCTCTGAGAATGGTCAGAGAGATGTCCACTTTAACAAGCACATGATCAGATGAGCCGATTGGAGCAGAAGAAGAGCAGCAGACATTTTCAGGGAAGTTAGTCATGACCAAGTCCAGAAGAGAAGATGCTCCGTTGACTTAGATCTGGGTCGGGAAATTGACAGATTGTGTCAGTCCAAGTGAGACGCAGAAGACCTTTGCTGAAGAGCCATGGCTGGTGAGAGAGGTACCCACACCCAGCCAACTGGCATGGTGACAATTGAAATCACCACATATGAGGAAGAGAGAGTTGGGATGGGTAGATAGAAGTTGGTCCATATTATCAGACAGCGAGATGTAGATGGAGTCATCACTGTTTGGTGGGCGGTACAACACACATATGAACAAAAGGTGGGAGTGAAGGGGAAGCCGTAGCTAAAGGTATTCCTGGGGGTGAGGTGGAGAGAGGGCAGTGCAAGGCGAGTGAGGAAGAGTTTTTTTTTATAAAGATAGCAACCCCACCTCCAGGACGAGGCTCAGGTCTATCATACCGGACGAGGGAGTAACCTGGCAGAGATACCAAGGAATCAGAGACATCATGAAGGAGGAAAGTTTCTGTTAAGCAGATCACGTCTGGTTTGTCAGAAGCAACCTGTATGGAGAGATCAGTCAGGTTTGAGTGAAGGCCCCGGATGTTTGAGGTCCATACCGTGAATGAAGAGGAAGGGGGAGCATCGGATACAGAACAGGGGGGGGGGGGGAGGGGTAGGGTAAGATGTGGAAGAGGAGGAAGAGGTAGGGAGAGCTGTTGAAGGTGTGTCAGAGATTTCTGAATAGCTTGGAGAAAGGGAAGAATGGGGCGGACAAAAGGTTTGATGGTGATTGGGTGAGGCACAGTGAGGTGTTATTTGAGGAGGGGGAAGAGCGAGGCAGAAGGTTGGGGGAGATGAAGGTGAAAGTTGGAAGGGGGAAGAAGCGAGGAGGACGCTTTGAAGAGGAGGGGTGAGAGGGGAGTCTCGGAGGGGAGGAGCGAGGGAGAGTCTCGGAGGGCAGGGGGGTGGGGGGAGTTTAGGGGGAAGGGGCAAGGGGGGAGATTTGAAAGGGATGGGTGATGGGGAAGATTTGGAGGGGAGGGGCAAGGGGGAAGATTTGAAAGAGATGGGTGATGGGGAAGATTTGGAGGGGAGGGGCAAGGGGGTATATTTGGAGGGGAGGGGTGATGGGGAAGTTTTGGAGGGGAGGGGTGATGGGGAAGATTTGGAGGGGAGGGGTGAGATTGGATTTTGAAAAGTGTACGATTAATGGGAAACGAACATTTATTGCAAAATGAGTTTCTTGAGACCTTCGAGTCGAAAATACGTTTGAGGACGCTGAAGGAGGGGTGGAGTGCAGGAGGGTTTCGGGAATGTAAAAAAAAGGAACTGTAAGAGATGGAATTTTTTTTTGGAATGAATAGATTTGGTGAGCAAGTCGAAAGCATCCTTTTACAGAAGAAGAAGAAAAAGGTGTTATAATATACGACAGAATACAGTTCTTCAGGGGGAAAGTTTAAACATTTTTAACAACGTGATCACGTGATCACGAACATCATGATCGAAGAACAAATGAACAAATAAGAACAACGAATAAACGAATAAGAACAGAGAAGGATATATATATATTTTTTTTTTTTTTAGTTGAGATTTTAAACAAGTATGGGATGAAAGACTGGGACAAAAAACAGAGAACGAAAGTAATTGCAGCGCAATCGACGAAACGCTGACAGAAAAACAAAACCTCAAGGTCGGACACGGTAGCCTACTTGTACTAGGCCTCAGAATACGCGACACAAATTAACCGACGATTTTGTATACAGGTCTGAAAAATTAAAAATTTTGCGTGTGTTGATCGATGTGTGGGCACACACCTTCCTTCATAATGTGCAGGAACAGCATCTTACTATAATTCACCAAGTGTCTGTCTGTCTGTCTGTCCATTCGAAGGTACCGTAAAAACTGGTGAAACCGATCGCAAAGATATTTTCGGTGGGTAATCCTGGGATCCCCAGGAGTAAAATAGGCTATTTAGTTTTCCCAATTTCAGCTTTAGTCTCCAGCATTCTCAGGTTTGGAGTCCCGCATAACATTCGCGTTCGCACGACGTTCATTGTGACGTCTTCTTACGTCGAGCAACGGTACCCGCCCTATGGGTGGGGCTTCAATTGGGAGGCCCAAATGAAAAGGCTAAATATCGGAAATTGAAGGCTTTTTTTCTTTTAAACGATTTATATAAACATCCGTTAAATCTCGATCGGTGCAATCGTTTGTGCGGCACCCGGGAAAATAACGTCATGCGGGAGCAAGTATCAGCAGGATGTGGCAGTGTGGGAGTCCACGTTTGCACCGATCGCTGCACCATGTGCCGCACAAACGGCTGCACCGATCGCTGCACCGTGTGCCGCACAAACGACTGCACCGATCGCTGCATCGATTGGATGTGGCATAAAGGAGGATCTGCACTTCGGCATGAAAGAGGATCAGATCTAACAGATCGCTGTCTCCATTGATCTTGCCAAGGCCCTAACACCCATCGGCTCAAACTCCTTTAAACTGTTGATTTGGTGCTATTACACGTTTCGGGAATTTGGTACACGTATCGGGAGTACATATGACATAGCGATTGTGAACACGATTATCGATCACGATTCACGATCATGATCATCACGATCATAGTGTATCGATCACGATTTGAAACACGATGGAATAATATTTACCGATATGAAGTGATGTGGCTTTTATTGAAATTCTAAAGATACTGTTTAGATTTTGATGATTTGCGTGTGATATGATTCAACGGATGTTTATATGAATCGTTTAAAATAAAAAAAAGCCTTCAATTTCTGATATTTTGCCATCGCCATATGCAGATTCGCCACGGACCCACGATCGATGTTTCTCTACGTGAACGTACCCGTTTGTTTGCGAACAGGTACGTTTTTCATGGAAGTCCTTCACGAACTCGCTGTCCATGTCTGACGTGCGACTGAAGGTGCTACAGGAATGTGGAATTTATTGGTTTCATGCTTTAGCATTCACCATATCTGCATTGCCTGTTTGCTTCTGGCCTCCCACCCGTGCTACGCACGGGTATTTCTCTAGTTTCTTGGATGTGGTGAACTGATAGTCTGAGATGACAGATAATTATTGTTTTACTTTTTTTCGGTTTTTTTAGGCTTAAAAACAAAGATTTTACATTTTTCATTGATTTTTATATTGTTCATATCTATCATGTAAGTTTAGTGCTTGTGTTAGACATTTTTTGCATACTTAGTCTCGGCTCGTAAGAGTTACCAAAAAAATTTGGTCTAGACGAGATTTTTCAGCTGGCTTTCCAACTTATATTTGTAATTTCTTTCGACTTTAGAGTATATTCAGTAGTTGTTATTGTTACGTTTGTGGGGGTAGATTTTTTTTTTTTTTTTTTACCATAGTAAAGATAGGATCGTATAGGTATAGTATGGACGGTGGACGAGTAGGAGACATCTCGATGTATTAAGTAGGGAAACTGGAGCTTAAGTTGTTTACGTACCTTCACACGAGGGGTGAAGCTGTGGTAATTATATAGGGGTTAAGATTCGTTTTCCCTCAGCATGTGATTACCCTCGGTGGTTTTTCCCGACGTTTTTACAATTACAACAAGGCCTGCCATAAAACCATCCATTAACCAACAATAACTGACCTAATTTCCACCAGAACCCAGAACATTCCCGTTCGGCAACTAAGCCCCGCCTCCACAAGGAGATCGTAAATGGCAGGCCACACCCTGAGCTTCGTCATTGGTTGTGGAGACATTGGGGGTGGGGGGTGGGGGGGGGAGGAGGTTCGGTGGAGCTCGGCCATTGGTCAGTGTGACGTCAGAGCGAGAAGCTTCGATGTACAGGAGGAAGAAATGTCGCTCTCTCGGTTGTGCTTGTGTGCCCCTGCCTCCTCCCATGTCACCCCCTCCCACCCCTCCAGACAACTACTTTGCATGCTCAACTCAACTCCCTCCTTCCACCCTATGCCTTCCCCTCCCTCCTCCCACCCCACCCCTCCCTCTGAACTCACACCCCTTCCTCATGACAGGTGCTGGCTTATGTGTTTTTAGCTCACCTGGAAAGAAGTTCAGGGGAGCTTATGCGATGTCACGTCGTCAGTCCGTCAGTCCGTCCGTCCGTAAACATTTGAAACTACTTATTTTTTTTTTTTATTTTTTTTTTTTTTTTTTTTTATTTATTTATTTATTTTTTTTTTTTTTTTTTTTTTGTATACTCAATCGAGGCTCGTGAAAGAGCTAACATTTATTTCACAAACAAATCGACCAGACAAACAAAATATACAAAAAGAGGGAGCGGAAGACAAGATGGGGAGAGAAGGAGAAGCACACAACCACAACATTTGAGAGCAGGGAGAAGTGTGGGAGGGAGGGGGCTTGGGGGCAGGAGGCGTGGGAGGGGGAGGGGGGGGGGAGAGGTATAAAACACAAGGGGACCGAAATTAGCGGGGGTAGAAAAGATCAAGGTTTTGGATGGGGGAGGATAAGAGATGATGGTAGATAAGAGTTTGTTTGCCATTGCTCGCTAAAACATGCACATTTATTCCCTGTGTTTATAGACAGAGTTGATTTTTATTTTTTTAACCAAACTGATTTGTTAATGGAAAATAAAGTGGATTTGGAAACCGGTGCGATTTTATTTTTCACCAGTAGTGGGGCAAAGGAAGTGGATAATAGCTGATCAGGACGAGATTCAAAAAAGTGGAATTGGGGTGAAATTAGCGGGGGTAGAAAAGATCAAGGTTTTGGATGGGGGAAGATAAGAGATGGTGGTGAACAGCTGTTTTAAAGACCTGGAGGGTGGAGTGGGATTGAAGAGAGTGAGGGAGTTTGTTCCAGAGGCGGGAGAAAAGAGGAATGAAGGAGTGAAGGTGAGCAGAGAGTCTTGATTTTGGCAGTTTGACCATAAGAGGGTTGCAGGCAGATCTTGTGCGACCTGTAGGAATATTTGCGGGACAGAGCCCAGAGAGAGCTGGGGGGGCAAGGCCAGAGAGGAGTCGGTAGAAGATGGAAAGACCACCAACCTGCCTGCGGTGAGTGAGTGAGAGGCCCTTGGAGTTAGCTTCATCGCGGGAGATTCCAATGATTCTGAATGCTTTGGTTTCAACAGCGTGAAGACGAGCTAGGTGTGAGGCAGGAGCACCAGCCCAGAGGGGAGAGCAGTATTCCATTGAGCTGCGGATGAAAGCCTTGTATGTGGTGAGGAGCTCAGGTGTGCCAAGGAAGGACTTCGCACGACGGAGGATGCCCAGTCGGCGACTGGCTTTGGAGGCCAGATTTGAAATGTGGTTTTCCCAGGAAAGATCATGGCAGATAGTGAGACCCAAAAGCTTGAGTGACAGAACTTCTTGGAGAGGATTATTCAGAAAGTGGATGGGAGGGTTGTCCAGTCGGTCTTTTCGGAGAGACATCGTAAGAGTGTGAGATTTGTCAGGATTGAAAGACATGTTCCACTTGTTTGCCCAGTCTGTGATTTTGTCCAGGTCTGCAGAGAGTGAGGAGGCAGCAGACTGCCGATCTGAGGGATGAAGAATGGAGCGACAGAGAGTAGAGTCATCAGCAAAGAGATACAGAGGATTTTCAAGAGAGTCAGAGAGATCATTGATGAAGACCAGAAAAAGGACAGGGCCGAGAACACTGCCTTGTGGAACTCCAGCCTGAACAGGAAGAGGAGATGAGAGAAACCCATTCAGGGCCACACGTTGACTACGACTAGAGAGGAAGTCCGCCAGCCATGCGTGGAGATTTCCATGGATACCAAAAGAGGAGAGTTTGGTGAGCAGAGCGGGGTGCCAGACCGTATCGAAGGCACGTGATATGTCAAGGGAGACTGCTCTAATTTCCTGTTTGGCATTGAGGACCTCCATCCATTGTTGAGAAAGCAGAAGCAGCATGTCCAGAGTAGAGTGTCCAGGTCTGAAACCAAATTGATGATCAGAGATCAAGCCATTGG
This sequence comes from Myxine glutinosa, assembly GCF_964187855.1. Classification (NCBI taxonomy): domain Eukaryota; kingdom Metazoa; phylum Chordata; class Myxini; order Myxiniformes; family Myxinidae; genus Myxine; species Myxine glutinosa. The sequence goes on along the minus strand of NC_136263.1, from coordinate 49,643,996 downwards.
AGAAGAGGAAAGATTTCATATCTGAAGCAATGATGGATTCCATGACTTTGCTGATAATTGGGAGAAGGCTGATTGGTCTGTAGTTGCTGGGATCTGTTTTTGCACCTTGTTTGTGCAAAGCGGTGATGTTGGCAGATTTCCAAGCAGATGGAAGATGACCTTGAGCAAAAGAGAGGGTGAAGAGAACAGAGAGAGGGAGTGAAAGAGCGGAAGAACAGGATTTTAGGACCCGTGGGCTGATGCCGTCAGGTCCAGTTGCAGAATCCGAGTCGAGGGTTGACAGAAACTTTTCCACCTTGTCAGGAGGAAAGGACACAGAGTCCAGGAGCAGCTGGGTACGACTGGGTACGGTGGGTACAGAGAGGGATGGGTTTGGGACACAAGATTTAGAGGCAAACACAGAGTTGAGGCATTCAGCTTTTTCACGTGCGGAGTCAGCCGTGTGGCCATTTGAGGTGAGGGAGGGGATGGAGGGGGAACAAACACCAGAAACAGATTTGACCAGACGCCACCAGGATTTGGAAGAGGGAGACAGATAAGAGAGTTCGGTCCTGAGAACGGAGAGATATTGTTTCCTGGCTCTCCTGAGGGTGGACACACACTTGTTTCGGGCTTTGTGAAAGGAAATGAGATTTCCTTCCATTGGATTTGCTTTCCAGGAGACGAAAGCAAGTTGTTTCTGGGCAATAGCCTCACCACAAGATTCCGTGTACCATGGACGGGAGGAAGGGTATGACAACAGAAGACGAGATGGGATAAATCTGTGCATGAGAGAGAGCAGTTTGCTTTGGAAGAATTCCCAGGAAGAATTTATGTCAGAGGCAGTAGAGATGGGAGACCAGTCCAGATGATTGATGGCTGCTTGAAGACCGTGCCAGTTGGCCTTAGTGAAATGCCAGACTCGTCGACGCTGAGGAGGCTCTCTGAGAATGGTCAGAGAGATGTCCACTTTAACAAGCACATGATCAGAAGAGCCGATTGGAGCAGAAGAAGAGCAGCAGACATTTTCAGGGAAGTTAGTCATAACCAAGTCCAAAAGAGAAGATGCTCCGTTGACTGAAATCCGGGTCGGGAAATTGACAGTTTGTGTCAGTCCCAGTGAGTCACAGAAGTCCTTTGCTGAAGAGCCATGGCTGGTGAGAGAGGTACCGACACCCAGCCAACTGGCATGGTGACAGTTGAAATCACCACATATGAGGAAGAGAGAGTTGGGATGGGTAGATAGAAGTTGGTCCATATTCTCAGACAGCGAGATGTAGATGGAGTCATCACTGTTTGGTGGACGGTACAACACACATATGAACAAAAGGTGGGAGCGAAGGGGAAGCCGTAGCCAAAGGTATTCCTGGGGGTGAGGTGGAGAGAGGGCAGTGCAGGGCGAGTGAGGAAGAGAGTTTTTTATAAAGATAGCAACCCCACCTCCAGGACGAGGCTCAGGTCTATCATACCGGAGTAGGGAGTAACCTGGGAGAGATACCAAGGAATCAGAGACATCATGAAGGAGGAAAGTTTCTGTTAAGCAGATCACGTCTGGTTTGTCAGAAGCAACCTGTATGGAGAGATCAGACATGTTTGAGCGAAGGCCCCGGATGTTTGAGGTCCATACTGTTAAGGAAGAGGAAGGGGGAGCATCGGATACAGAACAGGGGGGGGGGGAGCGGTAGGGTAAGATGTGGAAGAGGAGGAAGAAGTAGGGAGAGCTGTTGAAGGTGTGTCAGAGATTACAGAATAGCTCGGAGAAAGGGAAGGATGGGGCAGACAAAAGGTTTGATGGTGATTGGGAGAGGCGCAGTGAGGTGTTATTTGACGAGGGGGAAGAGCGAGGCAGAAGGTTGAGGGAGATGAAGGTGAAAGTTGGAAGGGGGAAGAAGCGGGGAGGACGCTTTGAGGGGGAGGGGTGAGAGGGGAGTCTAGGAGGGGAGGAGCGAGGGAGAGTCTCGGAGGGGAGGGGTGTGGGGGGAGATTTGAAAGGAATGGGTGATTGGGAAGATTTGGAGGGGAGGGGCAAGGGGGAAGATTTGAAAGAGATGGGTGATGGGGATGGTTTGGAGGGGATGGGCAAGGGGGTAGATTTAGAGGGGAGGGGTGATGGGAAATGGGATTTTGGGGTGATGGGATTTTGAAAAATGTACGATTAATGGGAAACGAACATTTATTGCAAAATGAGTTTCTTGAGACATTCGAGTCAAAAATACGTTTGAGGACGCTGGAGGGAGGATGGAGTGCTGGAGAGTTTAGGGAATGAATGAAAGATGCACTGTAAGAGATGGAATTTTTTTTTGGAATGAATGGATTTGGTGAGCAAGTCGAAAGCATCCTTTTATAGAAGAAGAAGAAAAAGGTGTTATAGAAAATGACAGAATACAGGTCTTCAGGGTTCAGATGAGACATTTTTTAACAACGTGATCACAAACAGCGTGGTCGAAGAATGAACGAACGAACAACTAAGAACGAATAAACGAATAAAAACGGAAGGAAATGTTTTTGGGTTTTTTTTTTTTTTTTTGAGATTTTAAAACAAGGAAGTATGGGATGAAAAGACCGTGAAAACAGAGACCGGAAAAAAAATTCAGCGTGATCGGAGAACCGCTGAGACAAAAACAAAGCCTAAAGCCAAGGTTGGACACAGTAGCCTAGTACTACACTTAGGCCTCAGGATACACGATGAGAAAGACCGACGATTCTGTACACAGGTACAAAAAACCAACGCCAAGAATACTATTAAAGACACCCCAATAGGTACATACAAGACCAGTTTCGACAAAAACACAATTGTGAAAAGTTACTTAACTTCGAAAGCGAGCGCACATGGACAGCTTTGAAGAGACGAGACCTCCAATCTTGCGCATGCGCAGTAAAGTGAACTTCTCCTAAACCGCTGATGGGATTGCAACCAAATTTGGCACAAATGATATTTATTGTGTTGTGACTAAAGTTTGTTCAGGGCATTTAAAAAAATCTGGGTCTAAGGGGGTTTACCAGGGGTCAAAGTGAATCCAGGTTTGACCCCCAAAATAGGAATTTGCTTTTCCTCTGAAACTACACACACAATATTTTGATGAAACTTTACCACAACCATCATCACCTGCGTTGTACCAAAGTTTGTTCCTGGCATTTTAAAAAATCGGGGTCTTAGGTGCTCTATAGGGGTGCTTGCCCCCCAAAATAGGTATTTGCTTTTTCCTCTGAAACTACACACACTATTTCGATGAAACTTTACCACAACCTTCATCGCCCGTGATGTACCGAAGTTTGTTCAAGGCATTTTAAAAAATCTGCCCCTTTGGGGATCTATGGGGGGGTTGCCCCTCAAAATAGGTATTTGCTTTTTTCTCAGAACCTCCACACATAATTTTGATGAAACTTCATCACAACCTTCATTAATCGTGATGTACCAATGTATGTTCAAGGCATTGGAAAAATTGGGGTCTGAGGAGGTATACGGGGTGGGGTGGGAAGGAAGGGAAGTTGGCCCCCAAAATAGGTATTTTTTTGTTTGTTTGTTTAAAGTCTTATGATTATATTATTATGATTCTACATGCTGTGTTTGAAGAGTGAGAGTGTGTGCCGAGGGAACTGAGAACCGTAGCACAGGGTAGCGCTAGTGACTGAATTAACACACACACACACACACACACACACACACACACACACACACACACACACACACACACACACACACACACACACACAACAACAAAAATTTAACAGCTTGGTCCATGAATCATGATCCCTTACCAAAGCAGAGGTGGATAATTTGAGTTCTGGGAGTACTCCATCCCACCTCATGGAACCCACCATTAATGAAGATAACAACCAATGACACACACACTCTCTTTTATTTATTTTTTTTCGCCCATTAATTAACACTGTACAGTAGCGTGAGGTAGCGCACGTGACTAAACTTTTTACGAAATACGAATACCTTGTCGTTCAACACATTGTTTGCTCGTCACTGCCGCGCACGGGGAGGTCTTATAATAAACCTGGTGGGCCAAGGAGGCTCGGGAAGTGAAGCCAACGGAAGTGATGCGGCGGCCATATTAGCATGCCGATCATGTTGTAAACAAAACACAGGAAGTGTAGAAACTTATTGCTTTCAAAGATTGTTTTCATGGAAAATTGTCGACTCGCTTGTGTTGTTTGCTCCCTAATTGTGAGAAGCTGAGTGGGGATTCATCCAGCATGAAGATGTTAGACTTGGGACCAGGAAAAGGTGCAGTTGAAGGGACAATCACATCCACCAGAACACAGTAAAACAACAAGATTGCAAGTGAGTACGTATTTACACAAGTAGTGCAGCCATTATAGCCACTTGATTGTGAGCCACCATAAACTACTGATGATACCTAGCTGTTAGTCTTTACTGATGAGAGAACTAGATCAGATTGCTGTACTTCTTCCTGGGGCACTCCTCACCTTGCTGTTCAATCATTGTTCTCAGTGGTTTGGTTCACTTTTTAGCAATCCTGCAAAAGCACAATGTACGTATTGATGTACCTGCAAAATAATAAATGAAATGAAATATCTGGTCCGCAATGTCCACCTTCATGACGTTACTTTTCAACTCAATATCTCTTTACTTTGTTCTTGAGCCACAGAGGGAGCAGGAGGACGGGGGTGGGGAGAGCAGGAGGACAGGGATGATGGGGAGCAGGAGGCCGGGGAGGGTGGGAGCAGGAGGCCGGGGAGGGTGGGAGCAGGAGGCCGGGGAGGGTGGGAGCAGGAGGAGGGGTGAGTGGAGAGCAGGAAGAGAGGAGAGTGGGGAGCAGGAGGAGGGGTAGGTGGGGAGCAGGAGGAGGGGTATGTGGGGAGCAGGATGAGGAGGAGCATGGAGCAGGAGGAGTGAGTGGGGAGCAGGACCAATTTTTTTTGCCTTGAGGGACCCAGCATTGGTTGTTTCCCATGTGGAAACCACATCGTTGTACCGTAGAGCCTGACTTCTATTGGATAAAAAAAACTACAAATCCATGGGATAATAGATGGTCTCATGCCAAGATTAATGAATTTATCAACAACAATTTGGTGACCTACACGATCAAATGCTTTAGAGAAGTCAGTACCTACCAAAACTGAATAATGTTGAAGTTTATCAGTTCCCTTAAAAATATCATCCAGTATTTTAACTAAACAATGAGTTGCAGACAAACCCTTAAGAGAGTCAAACTGTTGAATGTCAATAGAATTGCTAATGTCCTCACATATTCAATTTACAACGAAATCCTCGGAAACATTGGAAAATAAGCATGTCAGTGAAATTGGACGCAGATTATCAAGATTTGGAGGTTGAGACCAAGGAACCGGTATAACATCAGCAGATTTCCAAATGTCAGGTGATACACCTTCACAGAGTGAGCAGTTGAATATTTCAGTAAGTGGGAAACACAATTCAATTCGTTTGCAATTTCCTTGATAATACGAGGTGGAATACAGTCCAGTCCACCACTCATATGAACATTCAATTTCTTGAATTACTTAAAAACAACCTGCGGAAACACTGAAGGCGGTGGGGCAGCAGAAGGTAGGTAGGTATAGGTAGGAAGGCAACTGGCTAAGATTGTGTTGCGGAATGTCCTGAGCCACCGGGACGAAACGTTGATGTACTTCGTTGGCAGCAACCTTCAGTGACGTCTCCTACAAGGTAAAACTTGTTTTGCTGTTATGTCCAGTAAGGTTTTTTATTTGAAGATGCCACTGGCGATGGTTAATCCGTTTCAATTTGTCACCGCTGGAGTCATAGAAAGGTCGCTGATCACGCTTTCCCTACCTGCTTATTTTACTATGTAGCCGTCACCATAAAAATGATTTACCACTGGAAAAAGCTTTTCGTTTTTTTAAGATGAGCGATTTCAATTGTTGTGTAAACCACGGTTTATCCTCTGACTGAATGGCTGTGACTTTAGTTGGAAATTTTTTTTATCGGTGGTCCTGTGCAATACCTCGTAAAATACGGAAGTTTATTCTTCAGTTTTAGCAACTTAAACCTCACTCCGTTTGTGGTTACTTATCCACTGACCAAAGGCTCGTTGATCTGAGTCTTTGATAGGACGCACCATATGCATGCACGGAGAATGTTGCCATTCTTGTCGGGTTGCAAAGTTTACCCAGAACTGCGTTATGGTCACACAGACAAATTGGGGCCTGTAGATGCCTTGGGCTTGTGGTAGTGGTGTTTTAAATTCGTTAAAATATTGTCCAAGATAGCTTGATAGCTTGACCCTTGACCCCTGGTAGGGGTTTTAACACCTTGGACTAGCCCAGTTAATTGACAAGTTAATTCATTGTCCACCTTATTGAAATCGCCAAGAATCACAATTCCTGCACTGGAGTACTCAGTCTGCAACGAATGTAATGTGGATGATATGTGTTCAGTGAGCAGAGCTCCGCTGAGGGCGAGCCCACACCCAAGTTACTTCAAGTTCATCCGGTGCAGAGTTTTCATTCAAAGCTCTTACTTGGATGCTCTCTCATATATATATATATTAGGAGTACCCATCGTTGCCTGGGGGGAGGGGAGGAGGCAGGGGAGGGAGGTGTGAGGAAGGGAGTGGGGAGAATGGAAGGGTGAAGGGAGGGGGTGGTGAGAGGAGAAGGAGGAGAAAGATATACTACATATACATCTTTTGGGGGGTGAGGTGGCTTTGACAAGCCCCTCCGTTTTGGGGGAGAGGAGGGGAAGGGAATGAGGAAAAATTTTCCTGTGCAAAGAGTGCTTTAACCTCAGTGTTGCACAGGTAAAAAAGGAAATTGTAATACCCTCTGCCAACATCACAGGTGGTGCTACACGGTACACATTTACTTAGACAATTTACGCCCTCTCCCGGTCACACATACCACCAAATGAGGCCGCAGCCACGTAGCCTACATTACCCCTCAGACAAAGTTGTATTTGTATTTGTACACCGAGTAAAGTATACAAGTGTTTATAGCTGGAGTACCCCGGTGTTGCTCAAGCGAAAAATAAACATTACCCTATTTGAAATGAGAGCGAATATAATGGAAAAGCAATTACATCCAAATCAGAATCCATCACAAATGTCAAATCATCATTTTAACTTTTCGTTGAATATATGCTGCTGAATGTGCCATTCATCATGTTTCTGAGTTATGCTTCATGACCTTCAGGAAGAAACTTTCATGTTTTCATGTGTCTTTCACTGAGGAGAGGCTTCCGTCTGGCCACTCTGCCATAAAGCCCAGATCGGTGGAGTGTTGCAGTGATGGTTGTCCTTCTGGAAGTTTCTCCCATATCCACACCGGATCTCTCGAGCTCAGCCAGAGTGACCATCGGGTTCTTGGTCACCTCTATTACCAAGGCCCTTCTCCCCCGATTGCTCAGGTTGGCCGGGCGGCCAGCTCAAGGAAGAGTCCTGGTTGTTCCAAACTTCTTCCATTTAAGAATTATGGAGGCCACTGTGCTCTTGGGAACCTTCAATGCAGCAGAATTTTTTTTGTAGGCTTCCCCAAATCTGTGCCTCGACACAATCCTGTCTCTGAGCTCTGCAGGCAGTTCCTTCGACCTCATGGTTTGGTTTTTGCTCTGATATGCATTGTCAGCTGTGAGACCTTATATAGACAGGTGTGTGCCTTTCCAAATCATGTCCAATCAATTGAATTTATGACAGGTGGACTCCAATCAAGGTGTAGAAACATCTCAAAGATGATCAAGAGAAATGGGAGGCACCTGAGCTAAATTTCAAGTGTCATAGCAAAGGGTATGAATACTTATGTCAATGTGATATTTCAGGTTTTTCTTTTTAATAAATTTGCAAAACTTTCTAAAATCCTGTTTTCTCTTTGTCATCATGGGCTATTGAGTGTAGATTGATGAGGGAAAAAATGAATTTAAATGACTTCAGCACAAGGCTGCAACACAACAAAATGTGAAATAAGTGAAGGGGTCTGAATACTTTCTGAATGCACTGTAACTGTCATTAATCAACAAGACCAAAAATCTAACAGCGGCGGAGCCGGGCTTGTAAAATATTATAACCCACAAACATATGATTAGCTTTTCAAACAGTCGCTAATGCTATTTATAACATTAAACAAAGAAATTTGGAGGAATCCCGACATCCGTGAGGCAAGTTTTACTTACAGAACTGAGGGAAGATCTACTGTAATCTATATTCCTCACATGGGTTGGGTTAATAACATGCCATCAAAAAACCGAGGCGAATTCTTTACTTGCGCGGTTGTTAGTCTGTACACCGCTAATCATGGAATCATGAACCATACACTGCTTCAATCCATTAACTTTGTATTCACGACATTGGGATTAAAGTGTTATGGTCATGTTTACTAGATTATTATTATTACGAAAATGATACTACTGAAACGATACACTACTGTATTAAGAAACCTGGCCTTAATTTGTCTGAAGCAGGTAGGCATAAAGCCTAAGGCCTATACGTACCGTTTTGTTGCAAGAGATGTAACGCCAATGCTTTCGATATTTGATGGTCATTTTAACAGTCGGTTTGTTTGTGTTTCACACTGAATGAAAAACGTAAAGGTAGAGCATGGCGATTGTGATATATGACAGGTTCGACGATATGTTCGGCCCGAACGAAATTGGAATCAAAATGGCGGTGTGTGGAGAGTCAGCTGCCGTACGGCCATAATGACATCAGACGTAATCACATCACCCTGTCATGTGACCAAATCCTCAGCTCTGATTGGTCTATGTTTGAGGGGACATACATACATACATACATACATACATACATACATACATACATACATACGGACAAACACTGTTATAGACGGCTTTGCTCTATGGGCTACGCCGTAAAAATGCTTACCTGATTCATAATGTATAGTCAGGCCACTGTATACATAGTTAGGAATAAATTTGGCACCAAAACACACACTCCTGTTGGTCTCCTCCGTTGAACTCAAAGAGGTCGGACAGGTTTTTTCCAAGTCACACATAGCTCATGTTTTTAGTTTAGAAGTCTTTAGTAAATCGAATAATCTTTGAAGCACCCTGGATACTACCAGAATGATCCAGCTGTAGTCCTTTTTTGCGCAAAGGCCTTTTTTTTTTAATACCAATTGGAGTCGCACAAGTCAGTGTATTGTGATTAACGTTTACCACTTGCCAAAGTGTGATCGAACATCGATCTATGTTGGGTGGATCCAGTTTGTTGATGATGCCATCACCCCCCTGCAACAGGTAGGCATGGCCTATATGTGCTACTCATAGCAAACCACTTGACTGATCTGATTAAATCTCATGTGCTGTGTTAAAAAAAAATGTTTGTAATCGTAATGTCTGTTATTCATGTAAAAGTACATTGATATCTCCTGAGATACTAGCTAGTCATTCAAAAGGACAAAGATGTCTTCCAACGGAATTTGCATTGGTGTCGCCCTATGTCCTTATTCCCATAGAGTTGCATTGGCATCTCCTAACGCCCTTATTCATGTAAAAGTGCTTTTGTAAAATGTTTTTGTCACCAAGTAAAAAGTACATTGATGTCTACCAATGCACGAGTTACTCATGCAAAAGTTACCTCCCAATGACTTCATTTCTGCAAATGTTTATATTATTTATCCTGAAGTCTTTCGAAGAAGACACACTTGTAGTTAGGGTGACACATGTTCAAACTATGTAGCTTTGCTGCAGGCACAAACAATCAGAAAGACCTGCCGACAGACAAGACTCAGCTCTGACAATTTGATCACCGAGTAAATTTTAGCAGGTACTATGCAGACCATATATGCACCGTAGCCTCCATGGTGGGGTGTCGTATACCAACAGCGGCCATGTCTTGCTGACCATACTCACCACCACTTCCCATTACATCCCAACTATCTCCCTTTCTTGACCTTATCCTTCTCTGCCTCTGCGCTAATGCAGGAAAATGATTGCATGCACAATGTTTGTTCAATATTAGAGAAGATGTTAGATTTGGGGAGGGGGGAGGGGTCTGATGGGAGGAAAACTTCTTCATACAAAAGGTTTTCTTCCTGAAGAGTTTTTTGATAGGGTGCAGGTTGAATTGCGCATTTTGCATTGCATTTCTTGCTGCGCAGGCCGGTCTGACTGCATTTTAGCTCAGACTTTGTGGTGGGGTTCTGCAGAATTGGATGCTAGCCATATATATATATATATACAGACTTTTATTGGGACATATTTTGGCCAAACATGCAGCCTTGTTATTACATGTATGAATCATTGCTTTTCACTTTTTGTTTTTTCTTGCTTATACTAACTGTATCTCCTCCCTGCTTTCCTCAATGCACCCTCTTTATTTCTTTATGTAGCATTAAGGGCTGTGGTATGATGCCAGGCCACATTTACCAAGCTGAGACTTCGTGGAGACGTGAAGCCTACGACCGTCGGCCTGTTGAGTCAGATGAAGGTGATGACTCCATCTCGTCTTCCTTACCTGATAGTTCATTACCGATAGCAGCGACCACACATTTTGCTCCACAGCATTCTGGGATCCATAGGCAAAGCCAGGAGTCACCAGGTCTAATAGGTCCTGGCTCACCATGTGGTCAGAGCACCAAATTTGATAGAACCACACAACAAAGGCAAACCTACTCAACACTACCAGTTCACAATAATATGGGACCTTCTTCAAACAGCTTCAGTGACATTAATGAAACTAGTGGCCAGGAGTGGGATGGTAGAGGTATTGGTCGTGGCTTCCATCCCTCAAATGGTTATGCTTCTTGGATGAAAAGAGAACCCATACATCAGCTTGCAGATGCTTTTTCATCAATGCAACGTCCCAGCGATCATTGGCAAAGCCCAGAGAGTTTCACAGTTCAAAAGGCACGAGACCATCAGCCAATGCCTCCATGGGGTTGTAATATCTCTCCTAGGAAGTTGGGTAAGTACAGTTTTTGTTGTTCGTCTTTGCATAGCCTGAGGAGATCTCTCCTCGAATTGAAGATTTTTATTTTATTATTTATTTTACTAGCAACAAACCTGTCCTCATGGACTGGTTAATTGATGATGTCTCTGGCATTTCTTTATTACTTGTAATACTGGCTTCCACCAGGTGGTGCTACATGATACACATTTACAAAGAGAATATCGTGGTCTACTGGTCCTATCCCACCACCCACCCCCTCCAAAAGCACCCGGCTCTGATCACCCGAGACTATGAATTTGTTTTACCCGTTTAAAACCTTCCTGTTCACCCTGCGAGTACGAACACTAGTTTTCTACTCATTCTATCCAATGGTTCAGTTCTCGTAATGTTCCAATTTCCAGGAGTATGATTTTCTTTTCAGTTGTAATCCTTAGTCAAAACAAGAATGACCGCACTGTGGTCACAACCTGCGATGAAATCTGGTAATGGCCCAATTGGGAAATGCAAATTTAAAACACTCTTAAAAGATGAACAGTGTGATTGAGAAACACACATTTAATGCGCTATGAAAAGATTAACTCGACACCTTTCACCATGTCAGCCTTTGCCACCGTTATATCAGAACGAGCCAATTCGTCACATGGTCACAGATTGTTTATCCCCAAAATGGCGCCGTTCAAAAATTACATAACACTATTTTTATTAGTAATGCAAGCACAATAGTTAGTTAAATATTGTCAAGTCCGTGGCCGATGAACACCAGCTTTGGATGGATAGTCGGATGGTCCTTATTTCCCGAGGCAAACGGTGGAATAGTGGCGGTGGTTTACATGGCATGCAGGACAGAAAGCGGCGAGGTGCTTACCTGGGCGGAGCCACACGGGTTTATTCTCGGACCCAACACCATGCAAACAAGACACAACAAATGAAATGCAACAATAGGGATTTGATGAAAGTAAATGTAATGTGAAATAAAGGTTGAGGTAAAATAAATCGTACTTCTCTACTTTGAGGGACCCTTCACACAGACACAAAAACACACAAGGGGAAAGATAAAATGAAATAAATGGTTTATTTTAGTCGGTCGGCACTCAGCTTGCTCAACGAGATCGTTGAATGAAGTCGGCAGTGCAGTGTAGCCAAGTCCAACGCTTCCCGTGCCTGAGCGCCCAATATGGTGCTGAGCCAACGACAGCGACGTGCACAGAGCCGTCGAGCGAGCTATGAAGATCGCCCTCTTTTTGCTTTCTCTCTCTCTTTCTCTCTCTCTCTCTCTCTCTCTCGCTCTCTCTCTCTCTCTCTCTCTCTCTCTCTGTCTGACGCACCCAAAGCCCTGCAAACCGCCGCCTTATTGCTCCTCTTCACGATCGCAAAAGTTCCACAAAAGCTCCAGACAGTCTCCTCATAGGCGCATACGAAACCAAAAAACGACCGCCAGGGACAAAAGCCAGACCGAGAGAGAGCTCACAAGACTCTTCTTCTTCCTTTACAAACCTCGCTCTGACGTCACTCTGTCCAATTGCCGAGCTCCGTCGAATCGCCCCATGGTCTTGCTTGACCAATGAAAAACTTCGAGGCGTGGCCTTTTTTCTTACTCGGTTGGTGGGCGGGGTTTACTTGCTGAGATTGAGAACGTTCGGCTTCTGTCGGCAGTTATGTCGGTTATTGTTGGTTAATGGGAGGTTGTTATTGTTGTTGTTGTAACTGAGGTTTTAATTGGCCGGCATTGTTGTAGTTGTAAAAAAAACATAGGGAAAAGCCACAGGAGGCAATCACAAACGGGGGAAAACGAACTTGAATCTATGCCTAGTTAACATAGCTCCACCCCCATGTGAAGACACTTAAACAATCTTAAGCTACAGTTTCCCTACTTAATACATCGAGATGTCTCATTCGCATCCACGGTCCATGCTACACCTATACAATCCTACCTGTAATATGGTATTTCATCCTCCACCCCCCACAAACACAACAATATGTAAGCACGATAGGTATAGTTATTTGAATGCCCGGATCTTCTTTGAGGGACTTTCGTTCGGTGGTTGTTTTTTGGGCGCAAAGGGTGGATGGAAGTGTGGCCTCGATGTTTTTAACTCTGTGTGCGTGCTGCGCTCACTTGGTGTAATTGTTACTCTGTACGGTTCTGGATTGAATATACTGCCCTCGGAAGAAACCCGTCGCCTGGTCCTTTCGTTCATCCATTTAGACGTAACACCCAAGAACATAAATCGGGTGTCATCATAATTTGCGTAACATAACTTAACATAACACTTGATTACCATGCTTTCTGACGTGCTGATTGGGAAATTCCAATCTCTATAAAAGCGTGCCGATAAAGCACTCTTAAAGGATGAACAGTATGATTGGGAAACGATTAAATTAAAAGATATTTAAATGGATAAGATATTATTTAAATTAAAAGATAAAACAGAAAATCTGTTTCTGGTGTTTGTTCCCCCACCATCCCCTCCCTCACCTCATATGGCCACACGGCTGACTCCGCACGTGAAAAAGCTGAATGCCTCAACTCTGTGTTTGCCTCTAAATCTTGTGTCCCAAACCCATCCCTCTCTGTACCCACCATACCCAGTCGTACCCAGCTGCTCCTGGACTCTGTGTCCTTTCCTCCTGACAAGGTGGAAAAGTTTCTGTCAACCCTCGACTCTGATTCTGCAACTGGACCTGATGGCATCAGCCCACGGGTCCTAAAATCCTGTTCTTCCGCTCTTTCACTCCCTCTCTCTGTTCTCTTCACCCTCTCTTTTGCTCAAGGTCATCTTCCATCTGCTTGGAAATCTGCCAACATCACTGCTTTGCACAAAAAAGGTGCAAAAACAGATCCCAGCAACTACAGACCAATCAGCGTTCTCCCAATTATCAGCAAAGTCATGGAATCCATCATTGCTTCAGATGTGAAATCTTTCCTCTTCTCCAATGGCTTGATCTCTGATCATCAATTTGGTTTCAGACCTGGTCACTCTACTCTGGACATGCTGCTTCTGCTTTCTCAACAATGGATGGAGGTCCTCAATGCCAAACAGGAAATTAGAGCAGTCTCCCTTGACATATCACGTGCCTTCGATACGGTCTGGCACCCCGCTCTGCTCACCAAACTCTCCTCTTTTGGTATCCATGGAAATCTCCACGCATGGCTGGCGGACATCCTCTCTAGTCGTAGACAATGTGTGGCCCTGAATGGATTTCTCTCATCTCCCCTTCCTGTTCAGGCTGGAGTTCCCCAAGGCAGTGTTCTGGGCACTGTGCTTTTTCTGGTCTTCATCAATGATCTCTCTGACTCTCTTGAAAATCCTCTCTATCTCTTTGCTGATGACTCTACTCTCTGTCGCTCCATTCTTCATCCCTCAGATCAGCAGTCTGCAGCCTCCTCACTCTCTGCAGACCTGGACAAAATCGCAGACTGGGCAAACAAGTGGAACATGTCTTTCAATCCTGACAAATATCACATTCTTACGATGTCTCTCCGAAAAGACCGACTGGACAACCCTCCCATCCACTTTCTGAATAATCCTCTCCAAGAAGTTCTGTCACGAAAGCTTTTGGGTCTCACTATCTGCCATGATCTTTCCTGGGAAAACCACATTTCAAATCTGGCCTCCAAAGCCAGTCGCCGACTGGGCATCCTCCGTCGTGCGAAGTCCTTCCTTGGCACACCTGAGCTCCTCACCACATACAAGGCTTTCATCCGCAGCTCAATGGAATACTGCTCTCCCCTCTGGGCTGGTGCTCCTGCCTCACACCTAGCTCGTCTTCACGCTGTTGAAACCAAAGCATTCAGAATCATTGGAATCTCCCGCGATGACGCTAACTCCAAGGGCCTCTCACTGACTCACCGCAGGCAGGTTGGTGGTCTTTCCGTCTTCTACCGACTCCTCTCTGGCCTTGCCTCCCAGCTCTCTCTGGGCTCTGTCCCGCAAATATTCCTACAGGTCCCACAAGATCTGCCTGCAACCCTCTTATGGTTAAACTGCCAAAATCAAGACTCTCTGCTCACCTTCACTCCTTCATTCCTCTTTTCTTCCGCCTCTGGAACAAACTCCCTCACTCTCTTCAATCCCACTCCACCGTCCAGGTCTTTAAAACAGCTGTTCACCACCATCTCTTATCTTCCCTCATCCAAAACCTTGATCTTTTCTACCCCCGCTAATTTCACCCCAAATCCACTTTTTTGAAATACCAACTTCTGTCCTGGAAGTCCTTGGTGTCCTTGTGTTTTATACTTCTCCCTCCCCCCCCCCCCCCCCTTCCCACGCCTCCTCCCCCCAAGCCCTCTCCCTTCCACACATCTCCCTGCTCTCAAATGTTGTGTTTGTGTGCTTCCCCTTCTCTCCCCATCTTGTCTTCCGCTCCCTCTTTTTATATATTTTGTTTGTCTGGTTGATTTGTTTGTGAAATAAATGTTAGCTCTTTCACGAGCCTCGATTCAGGATACAAAATATATATATATATATATATATATATATATATATATATATATATATATATATATATATATATATATATATATATATGTGTATATATATATATATATATGTGTATATATATATATATATATATATATATGTATATGTATGTATATATAGATAGATATAATATAGATATATATATAGATATATATAGATATATATAGATATATATAGATATATATAGATATATATAGATATATATAGATATATATAGATATATATAGATATATAGATATATATATATAAAATTCACCGAACAATCAACACCAGGAGCCTGGTGTTGGCTTAGCGGTTAGGGCGCAGGCTTGGGATCCTAGGATCCTGGGTTCGAATCCCGGTCGATCGCTGAATTAACGCCAGGGGGGTTGACTGAGCCTGTCATCCTTCCGAGGTCGGCAAATTGAGTACCAGCTTGCTGGGATGAATGATCCCGGTGTGTACCCTGATTTAGAATAGGTACACCGTATCCCTGTGCATTGTAAGAGGCGACCAAGGGCTGGCGTCAGGAAGGGCATCGGGCCTCAAAAACATTGCCTCAAACAGGAAACCATGATTGTCATGTGGCCCGCAAGGCTAACCCCAGCTCTAGTGGGGAAAAATGGCCTTAAAACGATCATCATCACTCAACACCATTTGTGTATCCTGTAAACACGCTTAACTGACTCACACATGAATAGAAAGCTGAATAGCACCACCACTCTGTATCTGCAACTGGACTGCATCCAGTATCACAGCATATAATTTAATCATCGAAAATCCGAAGGGAGGGGGGGAGGTGCGCACATAGTTCTGTTTGATAGTCTGTCTGTCTGCATACACATAATGTAATAACATAGGACACAAATGCCACCTGGTGGTAGCCAGTATTACATGTTATTTTTTTTCAGTCGATTTACCTCTATAAAGTGAATATATCTATAAACTATGTACAATTAGAATGTGAGTACGTCGATAAAGTACGTACTATTAGAGTATGAAAATGTCTATAAAGGAGGTACTACTAAGAATGTGAGTATGCATTACTGTATTGCAATGCGGGCACGTCTATAAAGGGCTTATCCCTAATACAAAATGCCTTCTGTTTATCCCTGATACAATTCTTCGCATCTGTCCTCAACCTAACTGGTCTCTTCTTGACTTTAGCTTTGTTTCTGTCTGGAATATATTTACTCCACACTCTGCTCATCTGTTCCTTCAATGCTGTCCATTTTTAGCTGCGTCGCAGACGCTGCTCACAGAGTGCCCTCTGCTGTTGTTGTTGTTGTTGTTGTTGTTCTTCTTGTTCTTGCAGAGAAGACAAAACCTCAAAGCTCCACCCATTCTGGGAACCATAGCTCCACCAATTCTGGGAGAGCCTTCATATAAACAAATATCCACCATTTTATTAACTCGCATAGCTTTGAGGCCTGTTTTGTAGGCCCGTGGTGTCTTCCTCTCTCACAGTTTTATTTCAAATCAAATTCGATATATCATTTCATTTTTCACAGTCGCTAACATAGTTTTAGACTCGGTTGAAAAAAAACGGGAAGAAAATCCGATGAAAGTTGCCCTTTATAGAACGAAATGAATTCTCAAAGGCCTGTAACTTCAAGTCCATTGAGATATATATTTTTTAAATCGCGGCATGGTCAGTCATACACCGCCCGAAATAACAGACGGGAAAATGCCGAGATATATTAAAAATTCGTCCATTTGATGACAATCGTCACGATGAAATATTTAATTTATACGTCGTCACAATAATGTGGAGAGAGGAGCATAGCTTCGTTCACGTGTCGCCACACACGGGAAATTGCCGAGATATATATTTTTTAAATCGCGGCATGGTTAGTCATACACCGCCTGAAATAACAGACGGGAAAATGCCGAGATATATATTTTTTAAATCGCGGCATGGTCAGTCATACACCGCCCGAAATAACAGACGGGAAAATGCCGAGATATATTAAAATTTCGTCGCCACACACGGGAAATTGCCGAGATATATTTTCACTTTGCACAAAAATAACATCAAGTAATCGAATCAATAGGAATGTCCTGTGCCTATAACATCGACGTTATAGGCACAGCTGCATTTAGGCATTGTGTAACATCGACGCGGCTTTTGTTTTAATTAAAACTTTTTGTACTTGTTATAATACAAGTTGCCTTTTGGTTCACCTGGCCCAATCTACAGCACCCATCATACTCTCTCCTCATCCTTTCAAAATCGTCCCTACTAAAATCCCATTGTTTTACTCTGCTATCCTGAACTCCAACTCTTAAGAAAAGTCTTGTTTCACTATGTTGTGGTCAGTTATCCTCAAATACTCACCTACTCCCAAATACAAATCATTACCAAAAAAAACACGTCTCACACTGCCCTCTCCCCTGTAGCCTTATCTACAAACCAGCATAAATAGCGATCCTGGACAAAATGCAGAAATCCCTCCTCTGAGCGATTAAAACCATCAGGGCGACCATTGGTTTGTACCTGGACCCAATCGATATATTGATCAAATTGAAATCCCCTTAATTATGACTCTTCCCTTTCAACATGCCTTTCTCATTTCCTGTCAGAGATTCATATCTTGCTTTTCCTGCACTCCCAAACTTCTGTAACAGCATCTTAGCAATGCCTTACTGTTATTTCTGTCCTTATCCCCTACACACACACACACACACACACACACACACACACACACACACACACACACACATGCACACACACACACACACACACACACACACACATACACATACACATACACATACACATACACACATACACACACACACATATACACACACATACACACATACACACACACACACACACACATACACACATACACACACACACACACATACACACATACACACATACACACACACACACATACACACATACACACACACACACACACACACACACACACACATACACACACACACACACATACACCCACTCACAAACACACACATAAACACAATCCTCCACCTGAGTTGTTTATTTAATATTATCCCTCTCTATTGATACAATATTATATTTTAATTACAATATTATATTTTAATCAGATTGCGATGTCTTCTCCATATTTGTCCTTACTGTCACTATCCATCTTGTAACCTCTTAATCATGCCTTCCAGTTACTACAACATTAAACCAGGTTTCACTCACTGCAACCATAGGCCGATCACAATCCTTAAAATTAACTGTAGTTTAAAGTTCTTCGATTCGATTATTGAAACGATTCTGGTGTTAGAATTTAATATTTGTCATTTCTGTTTTCCTGCCATTTTTTTTCTTGCCTGCTCCGACCAATTTTTCTAATTTCGATGGTTTCCTTCCTTCTTTCCTATTTTCTACCCTTAGCTGGAAAAAGCCCTCATGTCCTCAATTATTTTAGCAAACAGTCCTGTCCCCTTCCTATTTTGACTCCACCCATCTTTCTGCAAGCACTACTTTCACCCCTGCAATGCTTCCAACTACTTCCTAAATGTAAAACTTTGCCACGTGCACTATTTTTCCCAAACAATGATTAACATATATTGTTTTGCTCACAAATTATTTATTTTAATTTATTTTCTTGGATCAATGCAATTTCCCTGTACTCGGCTGGCAGGATGGCCTAGAGGTGGGCATCGTTAAACTGCCATCCTGGTGTTTCACACGCAGAGCGGTTCACCAATGTGTGTGCCATCCCTCAGTCTGACGTTAAACTGGGCGTATCGTCTGCCAGCATTCGTTGGTGGATGTTAAAGATCCACGGTGTCCTTCTTGATGAGTAAGCGAGCCATTGCCGGGACCCTGAGCAAATTAAAATTTCCTGCTTTAACCAGCAGGGGGCATTGCATCAGCGGCCTCAGCCAATGACGCTACCCCGCAGCCGAGTGCCGGACGTGACGACGATGATTACCCGATATCTATCTTTTAACTCGTCCATTTTATTTGCTCCGCCATGTACAACTACCGATGTCGTCCTGTCTTTCTGCAATATTAACCACTCTAGCTCCCACGAGGCATCATTTACCAGCACTCGATTCTTAGTCGATTTGTCTTCTACTTGCAGAAGCAGAGTTTGCAATGTACCATGTTGACCCAGACCAACTACCTCACCATGGAGGAGCACGCATGCCAAATGTAAATTTGGCAAACTTGGAGTGCGATCCCCGGGTGTTACCAGTTGGCGGAAGAGGGAATAGGTGCGCTTCTCCTCAGGCTCAACGGCTGACCTGTTCCCACTTTGTGAGGGGATCACCAGGACTAACACACTACCATCATTCCACCCCCTCACATGATCCAAGAAGTGAACATTTTTACAGCCCAGGCCTTATTCCTGCGGATAGACTCACTTCAACTTCTATGCAAGCTGCTCCATCACCTCAACAAAGACTTGACCTCATACAACTGGAAGCTCCGAGATCTTTGCTCTCTAATTGTGGTGACTACCCTTACAATCGGTGTCAATATCGTTGTTGCCAACAGCCTGCACCACAAGTGGATCGTGCTTCTAGCGGTACGTTAATATGGAAAGAGCAATTTGAGTGCTTCAAACTTAATTTTGACTATTAAAAGGTAATGTTTGTCAATAATTTTTCAGGAAATTGTTTTTATAATGTTGTTAACCGATGCTCATGATCACGTCACGCGCTTTGACGCATGTGCTGAAAATCAAGATGGCGACAAGTGAGATATTAAGGAGGGTGGAACAATGAATAGTTAAGAAGTGCAAGCTCGCAAGAAGTCAAAAAGATGGAGACTTTTAAAATTCGGATGATTAACTTCACAGTTTGACAATTCCCTGCAAAAAATCTCCAGAAAATTTCTGTACACGTTCCTACAGAACATGTCGATAAAATATCCACAGAACCTTAGGACCAAGTTCTATGGAGCTGCTCAATAAAAATTCTGTAGAACCTCCATAGAAACTCTAGAAAATGTATATAGAATTTCTAAAGAATACTTTTTGCAAAAAAGAATACTAAAGTTGGATTGGGATTCAATTATGAATTTGGCGTACAAGTTTTGTGCCACTGATGCTCCCACAGATCAGGGTAGGAATTTGCAATTTGTTCAGGATGCGGGTGATAATTCACCTACTTTTCGAGATAGTCACCATGGGAACATTCGCGTCCATCGGGGCAACGAATGCCTGTAGACGGGTCCTCGGCTTAAGGTCCTACCTGACGGAGCGCTCATTGATGCGACACCTTTGCTATAAAGGAATGAGATGGCGGTTTATCGTCAGGTCTGCAATCGATTCCGGACTATGCTTCTCATTGTTGAGAGTGTGATACCTCTGAGATACCTTGTCAGCCCATTCGGTAGATAAACAATACACACTATAGGTTAGCTGTCTGTCTGTCTGTCTGTCCATCCATCCATATTTCAAAAAGTTGTGGACGCAGATCTGACCAATCAGTGGGATGCAAAACGTAAACTGTTGAGCCTGGCGTATGCTCTCTACCGAGTGATGTTCTAGTTTGTAACTGATTCTGTTGTTTCACAGGAATACCTCAGTTTAATCAATGTCGAGATGAAGCATCAGATTGTTGCAGGGGGCAACCACATATGCAGCTTCAACCTCGACTGCGTCCTCAGTAAGCTACTTCCTGTGCTCATCTTACCAGCGCTCGTACCACTGCATGGTATTGGGTGGAAATTCCTTCATAAGTACTAAATGGTATCTGTTACTTGGTGGGGCTTGCATGATATCAGATGGTGTTCCTCGCGGTGGTATCGTCTGATGATGAAGTAACACTGTGTCGAACCAAAGTATTTACTTTCATTAGTCGAATCATTGCTGAAACATTACTTTCATTAGTCGAACCAAAGTATTAGTTTCTTCAAAAGTTCATTAACGCTAATACAGACCACCAAGGTCTAAATTCTCCATCTTAAGTTTGGCTGACGGTATTTTCTAACTTTTGCAGGACAAGACAACCTCAAATGATCGGAACAGAGTTTGCTCCTCAAATTAGCAGCGTCACTCTCACCGATCAACAGCGTAAGTTGTGATCAACAACGTAACCATCCCCTCTTTAAAACAGCTGTTCACCACCATCTCTTATCTTCCCCCATCCAAAACCTTGATCTTTTCTACCCCCGTCAATTCAACCCAGATCCACTTTTTGAAATTTTGACTTCTTTCCTGGAAGTTCTAGCAGTGTCCATGTGTTTTATACCTCTCCCACCCACCCTCCTCTTCCTATGCCTCCTCCCCCCAAGCCCTCTCCCTCCCACAGATCTCCCGATGTCCCTGTTCTCAAATGTTGTACTTGTGTGCTTCCCTCTCTCTCCCCATCTTGTCTCCCATTAGCTCTTACACGAGCCTCGATCTTGTATACAAAAAAAAAGTGAAAAGAGAGCTTTTACTTCTCAAGTCCTCACATTTCGAATTTTTACGACTAAGGAGGAAATATCATGGGGAAGTTGAAGTTTACCTCCCATGTCCTTGAATAATATAGTCTTTGGACTTTGCTCTAGTTATATCCCATCATCTTTCAGGAGGATTCAGTGTTTTTCTGATATTGTAGCCAATTAGACATCCCCTGCTTGTTTATGGACATCTTCGGACGACTGCATGATCAGCGGTTTCGCTACTCCCCACGAGATGCTACAACTGTGGGATATTGACGGAGCATCCGACAGGGGGAATTATTGATAAAATCCGAGTCATATAATCATTGGATATCCAGGGATGCATTTCATACATCCATTGTACCTTATAATGTCTCTATACCTGATATGATGTCCCTATACAAGTCACATCCTCATCTATGTTATAACCCTCAGATCCCCTACCTGGTAACACTGCGCCCACCCTGTAATTCCTCGCAGTCCTGAAGATGGCGTTGCCAAATTAGCACTTTTCTTGTCACATTTGAATTTTCTTCAACCCATGACCTTCTTTCCTTTCTGTACCTTTTTTTTGTATATTTTACCAGGTTATACAGACTGAGACTGTTTTCTTGAACTCTTACAGGTAAGGTGTTTGTTACGTATTCCCGTGACAATGAGTGCCACACCAGGGAAGTTAACCGATTTGTCTCGTGGCTTTGCAGCAATGGATTTTACACCGAGGTGAGTCATGTATACCATGATTGTCTCATGGATATCTTTAGTAGCAATTCATAAACAATTACCCTCCTTTACCTGACTCATAGCTCTGGTGGAGATGCTCACTCGGTGACTCATGGGTAGCAATTTAAACTAGACACTGATCGTATATCACAGAAGCCAAAAGTCTGATAAATTTAACTAAGTAGACTTTTGTAATGAAGTAACAACGTGTTACATTTTTCCTCTTTTTTTCAGATGGACATGCTGAACAAGCTTGTCCAAAGCATGGACAATGTGGAATACATGCTAAGATTTCTAAATGATGTAAGTTTTGGCATGCATCGTCATCATAATCAATTATTTAAATAGATATTTAACCATTGGCAGGATCATTATAGACTAGACGGATTTCTGAGAAATGTGAATGTTCGGTGCATTTTTGCGTAAAAGTTGGGAACCTCACTTTTTAACATAATTAGGGTATGCTGAATTCGACTAACCCAGTTCCCAAGTCGAATTTTGAGTTTTTGACCTTCTTATTAGCATAAACAAAATGGCCACCAAATTGCCATTTTTGGACAATTTCTTTGAACAAGCATTTATATATCATGTATATACATGCAGCTCTTTCACTTTAACTTTACAACTTTTACTCCAAAATGCACCTAGAAGCTTATACATGGCTTTTTTCATAAATTAGTCCAGTCTAGATTATGGTTGGCGACATATTGAAAGAGACATTCAAACTGATATTGAAATTGGACACTATAAAATGGGAAATGGTTTTAATAAGACAATGTTTCATACAACCATTTATTCTAAAATTAAGTACACATGGCCATGAAGCACAAACATTCAGGAATGTCACACATGTTGTTTTGCCAAACGACATCAAATTCATACAAGGGGTCTGATCATCACTCTGTTGCTGACGGGCACACATTGATGTGCACAATCATTCAGGAATGTCACACATGTTGTTTTGCCAAACTACATCAAATTCATACAAGAGGTCTGATCATCACTCTGTTGCTGACGGGCACACATTGATGTGCACAATCATTCAGGAATGTCACACATGTTGTTTTGCCAAACTACATCAAATTCATACAAGAGGTCTGATCATCACTCTGTTGCTGACGGGCACACATTGATGTGCACAAACATTCAGGAATGTCACACATGTTGTTTTGCCAAACTACATCAAATTCATACAAGGGGTCTGATCATCACTCTGTTGCTGACAGGCACACATTGATGTGCACAATCATTCAGGAATGTCACACATGTTGTTTTGCCAAACTACATCAAATTCATACAAGGGGTCTGATCATCACTCTGTTGCTGACAGGCACACATTGATGAGCACCTCAACTCTGAATAGCGACATTTGCAGCGTCGAGTCTTGCATTGCTTCTGGCATGCACAACAAATCATTTCGAGGCAACTTTCTGGAATTGGACTCGGTGACATCAGAATAGGCTCTAGTCCTGAATCACCACGTTTCCATCCCATTTCCACAGGTGCAGGAAGGTCAGGTATGGTACAATGAGCATTTCTCCATACCATGGCTTGATAGTGCATTCGTAACAAATGGAAATGAAGAGCATCACTTGTCGGTGAACATTGCTTCTGGTTTACCAGTCTCGGAGAACAACATATGTCGTGCTGAATCAACAGAGGTTGTCTGTGCACATTATATATTCTGCAGACGAACGCTTCTGTAGATTTGATTGTCTCTTCTGTGAGTTCACCAATGCCCAAGTTCTTCAGCAGTTTGTTCAAAACTCAAAAAAAACCCTCAAAATTCGGCTTGGGAACCGGGTTAATCGAATTCAGCACACCATAATTATGTTAAAAAGTGAGGTTCCCAACTTTTACCCAAAAATGCACCGAGAAGCTTATACATGGCCTTTTTCCATAAATCCGTCTAGCCTATTATAGTTATTAACGAATATGAATGCCTTCTTTGAAATGAAGTGGAAAGATTTTTTTAAATGCACAAGGGTCATTTTCAAATTTAAATCTATATAACTCATTGAAGAGTTTTGCAAATGACTTTATAGAACATGTTACAATCTACAAGTATGAATGCTGGTGGAAGTGAAAGCAATAACTGTTACTAACTATTCCATACATCCACATTGAAGTTCCACTCTAGTGCGGGTTCGATCCCCATGGCAACTCAGTCAAAACTACAATGGTACTCGGTAGAGCGCATACCTCTGCCAGGCTGAACAGTTTACGTTTTGCATCCCACTGATTGGCTGGATCTGGATTCGTACCTGAACCAAAATTTTACCGGCTTGTTCTTGTCACCTAACCAACTCATCCCCCAAGTTTTGTCATAATCCATCTACAACTTTTTGAAATATCACGCCATTGCTTTCACGCCAGGTCTTTGGTCCTGTCTTTCAATGGTGACGAATCACTTTAAATCTATATATATAAAAGAAAGTTTTTGTTTGTTTGTTTGTTTGTTTGTTTGTTTGTCTGCACGCGCTAATCTCCTGAATGGTGAAAGATAGGAGGAAACCTCTAAAACAAAAATTGTCAGGATGGGCCCCTGGGAGGTTATAAGCTAGGTGGCGAGGCCGGTCGAGGCCGACTCGGCCAGGCTGGGCCCATTTCGCAATTAAAAGCTGAGCTGAATTATAGTAGTTAATCTTCTACGGCTGCGAGTAAAAGCTGAATTGTAGTAGCAAATTCATTTAAAAAGAACCAAAAATGTCAGTACGGGCCCTGGGAAGGTTATAGGCTAGGTGGCGAGGCCGGTCGAGGCCGACTCGGCCAGGCTGGGCCCATTTCGCAATTAAAAGCTGAGCTGAATTATAGTAGTTAATCTTCTACGGCTGCGAGTAAAAGCTGAATTGTAGTAGCAAATTCATTTAAAAAGAACCAAAAATGTCAGTACGGGCCCCGGGAAGGTTATAGGCTAGGTGGCGAGGCTGGTTGAGGCCGCTTTGGCTGGGCTGGGCCCATTTCGCAATTAAAAGCTGAGCTGAATTATAGTAGTTAATCTTCTACGGCTGCGAGTAAAAGCTGAATTGTAGTAGCAAATTCATTTAAAAAGAACCAAAAATGTCAGTACGGGCCCCGGGAAGGTTATAGGCTAGGTTGCAAGGCCGGTCGAGGCTGCCTCGGCCAGGCTGGGCCTATTTCGCAATTAAAAGCTGAGCTGAATTTTAGTAGTCAATCTTCTATGGCCACCAGTAAAAGCTGAATTATAGTAGTAAATTCATTCAAAAAGAACCCGGGCAACGCCGGGTGCATTCGGCTAGTTTAAAATATTATCGTATCTGTATCCAAATCTTCACTAAAATCGAAAGAATTCGTCCTCGTCACACACCCAACCTGTCTACCAAGTTTTGTCCAAAACTAGCCGTAACTTTTTTGAGATATCGTGCTCATAGACAAACACAGACAGACAAACAGGGGTGAAAACATAACCTCCGTCCACCTTCACTGGCGGATTTAGTAATCATTCCCTGCGATGGAGAGACGAGCTCTCGAGGATTGGTTCTTAGCCATGTGAACATTTAAAACTTGTTATGAATGCCCCACACACTGTCAAGAATATGGGCGACCATCACCATAACCTGAGAGTTTAATGTACATTCACCTGTACAGCTGTATGACAAGTTAAAAACCTCAATGTTCAGAGCATAAAGACAAATTTGCATGGGCTCAATAATATTATTCCACAGTCCTCATAATGGTTGCTTCATGTCGGTTATAGGTAGTAATCTAAGAGCAACAGGTCTGCATCTAGAAAGAATGTCTGAACTTCATTTCTGCTCCAAGGAGTGCACGTTGTCATGGCGATGAGACGCTGCATTATCTCGGAGGACAAGCAAGCCATCTGGAAACAATTTGCATTGCTTTGATACAGGAATGGGCTCATTTTTCATGCAGCACCTTCACTTAACACACTCCATTCACAACATGATCTCGGAGGCCACCGTGGAAGAAGAAGATGATGCGCATAAAGAGCAGCGCAACTTTGCTGTGACAAGCGATTTTCTTTATTGGCGATTGTGGTGACCACCATTCACTAATTTGCCTCGTCCTGCATTGAGGTTCCTTGCAATGGAACTCGTATTAATATATTTCTTTAACATGTCATCCTTGCATTGCCAATTCTGCCGAATGAGCTATGCGCATCAACACAATGCGGAGTGTGGCCATCTGATCCTTATTGAGCACGTGTGGAAGCCACTTTTTTTTTTCTTTTTTTCTTTTTTTTTTGTATACTGAATCGAGGCTCGTGAAAGAGCTCACATTTACTTCACAAACAAATCAACCAGACAAACAAAATACCCAAAAAGAGGGAGCGGAAGACAAGATGGGGAGAGAAGGGGAAGCACACAAACACAACATCCGAGAGCAGGGAGATGTGTGGAAGGGAGAGGGCCCGGTTGCCCAATAATCTTCCTCTTCCCATCTTTTCGATCAGTTTAGAGAACACACTTGCAGGGCCGAAAAAGGCTGCTTCCTGTCCAATCTCGATGCATGTGATGCTTCAGTTCCCCTGCAGAATGGCATCAACCTTCTGAACGTGTCCCTCGTCGGTCACAGAGGTTGGTCGTCCTTCAAATGTGGCATCTTTAATGTCCTTGTATGGACGACATTCACTAGCCTATCTATGTGCACTGCACATATGCCCATGGCAGAAAAACTCCTCTCCATTGCACCTTGTTTCAAGGCCCAGGAATCACTGGCAGCAATACCTGCACATTATCACCCCCTCGTGAGGAACGTTGACATTCCTACTTGGCATGACATTTTAAAAGCTGTGGGAAATTTTGCATTGCAAGATCATGCACATCATTTTAAAAATGGCCTCATCCATTATTATTGTCTTACTTTTTAATCATATTGTGGGAGCTGTGCTCGCACGATAAAGCCAGACAAAATGGACGACACAGGAACGAAGTTTCACCGAGCTATTTATTTAGCTCAAAACCAAAGAACTCAAAAGCACACTGAATCCGCCCCTCGAACGGGCGGCAATTTATATCGCAAACTGAACACACAAAAGCCACGCCTCTCAGGCGGGGCGTGGTATGCAAAATAGGTAAGTCACGCCTCTCGGCGGGGCGTGGTATGCAAGGCAAGTGTTCGTCCGAGAAAGACAAGTCTGGACACGCCCGGGCGAGTCTGGACACGTGACCGCTCACCGGTTGCGTCATCGGCCGGTGCACGGTAATTGTGTCATGCTTCCGGTAACCGCTACAATATTGAACTATTTTGCATTCACGTTGCCTGGAATACGCTTGCCATTGTGGGCAGCAAGCGCTGCTGATTGCAGTGAGTAGTGTGAGATACCTGATGGGCAAAGGAAGAGTGCCCCCTACGTTTAAATCGGAATGGAAGTCAGTTCCTGATGAATTGTAGTTGTAGAAAATGTAATGGAGCCTTTTCTGGTGCTTTTCGTGGCCTGCTCGACAGGAAGGCCAGTTTTCCCTGTTTTTCACCCTCCCAAGGAGAGTAATATCCTGTGATTACCCACAATGCATATTTTTGATTTGTTCTGATCTTGATAAATTCCAGACATCGTCAGGGCAAGAATCTACAATTTTGCAAGGGCACCGGCCCATAATGCACCCCCTCCCCCTTTTTTGAAATGTTGAATCTGTAACGCCCACAGGTGAATGCCTAAAAGGTTCTTTAGGAAAAGAGAACAGGAGTGTTAAAAGATGACATCATTCACTTGGAATTGTGACCTCTTTCAGAAAAACTACTTGATCATTATGGCAGTGAGTCCAAAGTACCAGGAAGATGTGGAGTCGGTGAATGACAGCGATCAGCACAGTCTACAAACAAGATTTATTTACCAGCAGGTGAACTGGCATTTAGCCTCATACTAATAGAGTGTCTAATTTGTTAAAGTCAAGGCCAAACCTAGATCCTTTTGTCCTTTCTGCCTTCAAAAGCCTGTATTGCTGACAAATGCTATCAGTTTAATATAGGCCACAAACACCATCTAGTGGTAGCCACAGAATCTGCTAATGTAGGCCACAAACACCACCTAGTGGTAGCCACAGAATCTGCTAATATAGGCCACAAACACCACCTAGTGGGAGCCACAGAATCTGCTAATATAGGCCACAAACACCACCTAGTGGTAGCCACAGAATCTGCTAATATAGGCCACAAACACCACCTAGTGGTAGCCACAGAATCTGCTAATATAGGCCACAAACACCACCTAGTGGTAGCCACAGAATCTGCTAATATAGGCCACAAACACCATCTAGTGGTAGCCACAGAATCTGCTCATGTAGGCCACCAACACCACCTCGTGGTAGCCACAGAATGTGCTAATATAGGCCACAAACACCACCTAGTGGTAGCCACAGAATGTGCTAATATAGGCCACAAACACCACCTCGTGGTAGCCACAGAATCTGCTAATATAGGCCACAAACACCACCTAGTGGTAGCCACAGAATGTGCTAATATAGGCCACAAACACCACCTAGTGGTAGCCACAGAATGTGCTAATATAGGCCACAAACACCACCTCGTGGTAGCCACAGAATCTGCTAATATAGGCCACAAACACCACCTAGTGGTAGCCACAGAATCTGCTAATATAGGCCACAAACACTACCTAGTGGTAGCCACAGAATCTGCTAATGTAGGCCACCAACACCACCTAGTGGTAGCCACAGAATGTGCTAATATAGGCCACAAGCGCCACCTAGTGGTAGCCACAGAATGTGCTAATATAGGCCACAAGCACCACCTAGTGGTAGCCACAGAATGTGCTCATATAGGCCACAAGTGCCACCTAGTGGTAGCCACAGAATGTGCTAATATAGGCCACAAGCCTATATTATGGGCTGATTGTCATGAGTAGTACCGAATGTGCTGACCTAGTGGTAGGCACCGAATGTGCTATTGTCGGCCACAAGCGCCACCTCGTGGTAGCCACAGAATGTGCTAATGCGGGCCCATTGTGCGTCAATAATGCGTCAAATGTGCCAAATGTGCCAATAATGCCACAGCATGTGCTAATATAGGCCACAAATGCCACCTCGTGGTAGCCACAGAATGTGCTCATGTAGGCCACAAATCGCCACCTAGTGGTAGCCACAGAATGTGCTAATGTAGGCCACAAATGCCACCTCGTGGTAGCCACAGAATGTGCTAATGTAGGCCACAAGCGCCACCTCGTGGGAGCCACAGAATGTGCTAATGTAGGCCACAAGCGCCACCTAGTGGTAGCCACAGAATGTGCTAATGTGGGCCACAAATGCCACCTCGTGGTAGCCACAGAATGTGCTAATATAGGCCACCAGCGCCACCTAGTGGTAGCCACAGAATGTGCTACTGTAGGCCACAAAACCCACCTCGTGGTAGCCACAGGATGTGCTAATATAGGCCACAAGTGCCACCGAGTGGTAGCCACAGAATGTGCTAATGCGGGCCACAAACACCACCTTGTGGGTAGCCACAGAATGTGCTAATGTAGGCCGTAAGCGCCACCTAGTGGTAGCCAGAGAATATGCTAATGTAGGTCACAAGCGCCACCTAGTGGTAGCCACAGAATGTGCTAATGTGGGCCACAAGCGCCATCTCGTGGTATCCACAGAATGTGCTAATGTAGGCCACAAGTGCCCCCAAGTAGTAGCCACAGAATGTGCTAATGTAGGCTACAAGTGCCACCCAGTGGTCGCCACAGAATGTGCTAATTTAGGCCACAAATGCCACCTCGTGGTAGCCACAGAATGTGCTCATATAGGCCACAAGCGCCACCTAGTGGTAGGCACAGAATGTGCTGTTGTCGGCCACAAGCGCCACCTCGTGGGAGCCACAGCATGTGCTAATGTAGGCCACCATCGCCACCTAGTGGTAGCCACAGAATGTGCTAATGTCGGCCACAAATGCCATCTCGTGGTAGCCACAGAATGTGCTAATATAGGCCACAAGCGCCACCTAGTGCTAGCCACAAATGTGCTAATGTAGGCCACAAATGCCACCTCGTGGTAGCCACAGAATGTGCTAATATAGGCCACAAGTGCCACCTAGTGGTAGCCACAGAATGTCCTAATATTGGCCATAAACGTCACCTAGTGGTAGCCACAGAATGTGTTAATATAGGCCATAAACGTCACCTCGTGGTAGCCACAGAATGTACTAATGTAGGCCACAAATGCCACCTAGTGGTAGCCAGTTGCACACAAATTTTTTCAACCGAGGACCTCTTTTAAGTGTGTACAATTAGAATGTGAGTACGTCTATAAAATACGTACTATAAATCCACACAAAACAAGTCCGGGTGAGGGTAAACTAACTTCCTCTTCTTGTTTTCACATGTTTCTATGCCTATTTATTTCGGAGTTTTTCAGAAAAGTGGTTCGTGGTTTTAGCTCCCACCCTCGTGCCATGTTGTTCATCAAATCTATAACCCATTTGCTGACATCCTGGATCAAGCATCCTGTCTTTTTGATGAGATTTTCATTTCAAGATTCTATCGTCTCTTTGGCCACACACGCTTTGGACCTCATATGTAACTGCCCTTTTATTTGTTAAACTACCATCATTATTTTGTACTTCTACAAAAAACCCAGCTGTTATAATGTTTATATTAAATATACTAGCAACAGTACCCGCCCGACGGGCGGGGCTTCAATTGGGAGGCCCAAATGAAAAGGCAAAATATCAGAAATTGAAGGCTTTTATTATTTTAAACGATTTATATAAACATCCGTTAAATCATATCACACGCAAATCATCAAAATCTAAACAGTATTTGTAGAATTTCAAGAAAAGCCACATCACTGTTCATATCGGTAAATATTATTCCATCGTGTTTGGAAAAATTGGAAAATTGGAAAAATTGGAAATTGGAAAAATTGGAAAATTGGAAAAACAATATAGCCTATTTTACTCCAGGGGGTTCCAGGATTACCCACCCAAAATTTTGTTGCGATTGGTTCAGCCGTTTTTGTGGTACCTGGCAACAGATGGACGGACAGACAGACAGACATTTGGTGAATTATAGTAAGACTAGCGGGGTCACCCGTGGGAATCCCACGGGCATGGATGTGTGTGACATTTCGACATATTGAGTTCGATGCTGCACCTGCACATTCAGTTATATAAAATGGTTTAAAAAACTTTCTTCTGATATTTGTGATTTATTTCAAACAAACTGTATTTCCCATCTACACGGGCATGTATTCCTATTAACGTTATGTAAAGTACATAAATTGTGTGGATTACATCATTTGTGGATGTGATCAATTGCCAGTAACCATCTTATATAACTGAATGTGCAGGCGCAGCATGTAACTCAATATGTCGAAATGTCACACACATCCATGCCCGTGGGATTCCCGCATGGATGTGTATGGCGAATTTTAAATATATGTCGACTGTTATTTTAGGCGGTGTATTTTCGTTTATCATCATGGCGCGATTTTAAAAAATATATCTCTGCATTTTCCTCTCCAATACCTCCTCACACTTTACACACACACCGGCCCATGTTTACATATACACACACACACACATATACACCCACACACATATACACATACACACACACGTACATCGACACACATGCACACACACACACACACACACACACACACACACACACACACACACACGTACAGACACATATACACATATGCACATATGCAAATATGTATACACATATGTATCCACATATACACATATATACACATATATACATCTCCATACATCTCCACACACACACACACACACACACACACACACACACACACACACACACACACACACACACACACACACACACACGTACAGACACATATACACACAAACACACACACACAGACATGTATATACACATACAACAACAACATGCATTTTAAGGCCATTTTCCCTGCTAGAGCGGGGGTTAGCCTACATACACATACACACACATATATACACACACACACACATATTCACGCGCACACACACACACACACACGTACACACGTACACACACGTACACATGTCCCACATGTATATATCCCACATCCCACATGTATATACATGTTTAAAGTGTACGTGCCCTTCCCCCCTCCCCCGCCCGGCAACGCTGGGTACTTCTGCTGGTAACGAATAAAATAAAAACGAAGAAATAGGTGGAATTGGCTGAAATTCGCTCGGTGAATTCACGCGGTGTATTCGGTTCGGCTCGGTTCACTCGGTTTAAAGAAAAAGCGATAATGTCGACATGTTGCTGTCTGTGTCATGTTGGGCGGTGTATGATACTCGTTGGCTGTTGGGCGGTGTATGATACTCGTTGGCTGTTGGGCGGTGTATGATACTTGTTGGCTGTTGGGCGGTGTTGTGCGGTGATATGGTGTATTTTAAAAAATATATCTCTGCATTTTCCCGCGTTGGTGACACCGAGTCGTTCTTCATCGATCGTCTCATTCATTTTGGAAATGGAAGTTTCCACGCAACGCATGAATTGTCACGATCCTCAAGAGGAATTTGTCTCGTAATCATCAAATGATAAATGGCAAGTAAATTATATTGTGGAAAATTAAAGATTTCAAATAAACCTATTTAAAGTGTATGCGCACATAACTAATAAAAAAAACGAAGAAATATCTCTCGGTAATTTCCTGAAACATATTTTACTTCCGGCTAATATGTTGAATGAAATAAAAACGAAGAAATATATGTCGGCATCATTGTTGACGTTTTTGTGACGACTATCATCAAACGAAATAGTAATATATCATAACGGAAAAGCAAAAGCGAATTTTTAATATATATCGACACATTGCCGGCGGTGTCATGTTGGGCGGTGTATGATACACCATGACGCGATTTTAAAAAATATATCTCTGCATTTTCCCGCGTGTGTGGATTGTTCTCAATTATTGCTGACACCGAGTCTAAAAGTAAAACCATCGATAAAAATGAAATCATATGGTGAGTTAGATTGGAGATAAAGGCGTGAGAGAGACTCAATGGCCTTGAAGTTACAGGCCTTTGAGAATTCATTTCGTTCTATAAACGGCAACTTTCATCGGATTTTCTTCCCGTTTTTTTTCAACCGAGTCTAAAACTATGTTAGCGACTGTGAAAAATGAAATGATTTATCGAATTTGATTTGAAATAAAACTGGGGGAGAGCAAGACACCACGGGCCTACAAAACAGGACTCAAAGCTATGCGAGTTAATAAAATGGTGGATATTTGTTTATAGCCACTCCCAGAATGGGTGGAGCTATGGGTGGAGCTACTCTGCAAACCGAGTAAGCCACACCCCGGACAGACACCCAACAGATAGACAGACAGACAGACAGACAGAATCATCTACGGCTATTATAATATAGATAATGGCTACAAAACACAATTGTTGGCATAAACATTTGCAAACTCACATGATCATTGCATGCTGCCCCTTTTGAGTAATAGTTTTAGGCATGGGCCTGGGCTCGTAGATGACGCTCCGCAATCCGACACCCTTTGTATCATGGTTGATACTCAGAATGGAAGTTTGATACTTTGACACAAGTTTATCCTAAAGTCTAAACTAAAGGCACATTCTGTTTCTACCCTATTTTTTCTTAACTTCTACTCTTTCCAAAGCTATTGGCTAGTTGACGCCAAACAACTTAAAAGTCACATATTTACCAATTTATGATTTACCAATCCCCCCTCTACCTGCATCAACTTTTTTTCTAATCTGCTCCTGTTTTTGGCAGTTGGTGAATGAATACATCTCAAACGGCAGCAAGAATTTCCGCTTGATCCCCGTGCTGTTTCCTGGCTCCCGCAAGGTGAGGTCATGATGCTCAAAGGGTTTGATGGGGGTTAGAAGAACTCGCTTGTTCTTATTTGGATGTGGGGATGGGGTGGGGAAAAAGGGGGGGTTCAGACTGGTGTGTGTGATTCTTGTCGGGGAGAGTGGATGAAAAATCTCACTTTATTCAAGTAAAAATAAATGTACAGTATTGTCCTTTACTCCCTCGACCACCATGATAGTACCCTCTCATCACTGCTATGTACCCTCTCACCCCTACAGGATCACATCCCAACATGGCTGAAGAACACAAGCATTTACCATTGGCCCCTAAACCAAGAGGACATCTTGCGCCGGGTTTGTCGGATTGAGAAGTACTCCATCCCACCACCTGGCCCCTTGCCTATCATTGTGTCAAAAAGCCTTGGCTGAGACTCGAAGGAGACTGCCATTTCTGCTACATCGGTGAAGGGTCATGAAAATTGTGATGACGGATGGGGATAATTATTGGTTGTGAGTGGGTCTTGGTTATTTTGGAAATGCTCCCGTTTTACAAGCAGGTTGATAAAACGACCTCGTCATCAATCACATCGGCCACCTCAGCAGAAATATAATTATTGATGTCCAGTGAACTATTGTAGGGAGCCGGGATAGCTCAGCGGCTGCATGCGTCCCTCTCGGCCGTCTGCTCCAAAGTTTGATCCCTCAAGAATTGCATTAAATTGAAACTTCTGTCTGGTTTAGTGCCAGCAGGGGTGCTGCATTGTGAAGTATCATCTTCAGAAAATGTCATTAAGCTCCAAGCTGTGCCATCTGCAGTGTACAAATATTTAAGGGTGTATTTTTTTTCCAAGATAGTTTTTTCCAAGATAGATTTTTCCAAGATTTTTTCAATCTTTTTTTTTTTTCAAAATTTTTTTCCCCAAATTTTTTTGAATTTTTTTTTTTTTGAAATTTTTGAAATTTGAAAATTTTTCAAAATTTTTAAAAATTTCAAAAAAAATTTCAAAATTTTTTCAATTTTTCAAGCTGCCATCTGCAGTGTACAAATATTTAAGGGTGTATTTTTTTTCCAAGATAGTTTTTTCCAAGATAGATTTTTCCAAGATTTTTTCAATCTTTTTTTTTTTTCAAAATTTTTTTTCCCCAAATTTTTTTGAAATTTTTTTTTTTTTGAAATTTTTGAAATTTGAAAATTTTTCAAAATTTTTAAAAATTTCAAAAAAAATTTCAAAAATTTTTCAATTTTTCAAGCTGTGCCATCTGCAGTGTACAAATATTTAAGGGTGTATTTTTTTTCCAAGATAGTTTTTTCCAAGATAGATTTTTCCAAGATTTTTTCAATCTTTTTTTTTTTCAAAATTTTTTTTCCCCAAATTTTTTGGAAATTTTTTTTTTTTGAAATTTTTGAAATTTGAAAATTTTTCAAAATTTTTAAAAATTTCAAAAAAAATTTCAAAAATTTTTCAATTTTTCAAGCTGTGCCATCTGCAGTGTACAAATATTTAAGGGTGTATTTTTTTTCCAAGATAGTTTTTTCCAAGATAGATTTTTCCAAGATTTTTTCAATCTTTTTTTTCCCAAGATCTTTCCTTTATCCAAATTGACCATTGCCAAATTTATAACCTTTCCGTTGCATGACTACCTTCGTAGACCCTATAGAATGGTGTTTCCTTTATGTGATCAAATCGGCGCTAATATAGTTGTGATTTTCCAGCAAGTGTAGTTCAAGCACAGGATTTACTTATTTTTTCCAAAATACGAACTGATTTCACCCAAAATGCTGATAACATGAGACTTTTAAAAGGACCTGTTCTCGTCAAACTAATGGAATCTAAGATGATAGGATACTATGAAAACTTTTTTGTTTGTTTTGTTCCTCTGCAATGTGAGCATATTCTAGCCAGTGGATAACTTCTCTTTAATTGATGTATATGATTGTAAAAATACACTGCTCCTTTAGTAAAGGTCACATGTGACTTTTTTGTGATTAATATTATCTCTTACACGACCCTCGATCTTGTATACAAAAAAAAAACGGTACAATTTTTAAAGACATAAGGCAATTTGTACAACATATTCCAGCTTTCTTCACAAGTCGAAGTAAGCCTGTCTATCATGCATCGTTAGTCCTTTCTGGCAAACAATTGGGTTCCAAATGAGACCGAGAAACACAAAAATCGAGGTTTTCTTTGTAACTTTTATGTAATTTTTCTCAGTACACAGGATTCCGTTTGCGTAAGCCAATTATCCATAGGTTTTACTGTGCACTTTGCTTTAAAATGTGCAATGGACACTTATTGTACTATTTGCTTTTTGTTATTGTTATTACGATTGTTATTGATTTTGAAAAATACCGAATCGGATTTGTAGGCTTCCTTTAACCACAAACCTGTGGATTCTTGTGGTTCTACCATAGTCACTTGATAAGTACTTGAGTTATTTGGCCATTGTTATGTGATTTTGTTGCAGTGTAAAACATGTTCTTTGGTGTGAACGAAATGGTTTTAAAGTTGTTGTTTTTTTTCGATAAATCTGACTCCTTCATAAGAAACGTACCAACAAATAGTACGAGTCTAATATGTTTTCCATGGCAACTGTGTGACGTCATCAAAGTTTGACAATTGTAGAATAGAGTTACAGGATGCTGTGATTTGTTACCCTGCGCTCGTGAAGCGACAAGCGTGGTTAAGCATTCATGTACGTACGTGTGCCGTACGTGTCTGCATTTTAAAAATTAATTTTCTCGGCAACCGTTGACATGAAATTTTCGTCCATAAGAGCGCCTCCTCCTGTATAATATTTTAATGATGATTATGACGTCATAAGTCACGTGGTATGGGCGCCATCTTGGAAAAACATCGCACGTCTATATCTCTGAAACCACTCCATGGAAAAATTGAGACCTGGCTCATTGTCAACTACTCCCCATGGGGAATAAGATATGTTAATGATGATGTCATCGGTGCCTTCGTTATGACGTCATAATTCGACAAGTACAACACTTATCCAATCATTATTTTAAAAAGTTCAGCAACTGCTGGTCTGATGGACACGAAATTTCCACCATACACGAGACACGAAAGCTTCCTCCTTTAGAATATTTTAATGATAATCATGACGTCATAGGTCATGTGGTACAGGCGCCATCTTGGAAAAAACGAAAAATGTTGCACCTCTATATCTCCAAAACCGCTGCATGGAAAAAAATTAAACATGGCTCATTGTAAAGAATTCCATATGGGGAATAGGCGTTGTTAACGATGACGTCATTGGTGCCATAATTATGACGTCATAATTCGACAAGGACAACGCTTAGTCTGATCAGTTTGAAATGTTTTTTTTTTTTTTTTTTTTTTTTTTTTGTATACAAGATCGAGGCTCGTGAAAGAGCGAAAATTAATCACACAGAAAGACAAACAGACACATAAAACAAATAACATCGGGAGCGGTAGACAAGATGGGGAGAGAGGGGGAAGGACACAAACACAACATTTGAGAGCAGGGACCGAGAGACATGGAGACATCGAGAGATCTGTGGGAGGGAGAGGGCTTTGGGGGGGAGGCATGTGAAGGGGGGAGGCATGTGAAGGGGGGGAGGCATGTGAAGGGGGGGGTGGGAGAGGTATAAACATATGGACACTGCCAGGATTTCCAGGAAATAAGTTGGAATTTCAAACAAGGTGGATCTGGGGTGAATTAGTGGGGGTAGAAAAGATCAAGGTTATGGATGGGGGAAGATAAGAGATGGTGGTGAACAGCTGTTTTAAAGACCTGGAGGGAGGAGAGGGATTGAAGGGAGTGTGGGAGTTTGTTCCACAGGCGGGAGAAAAGAGGATGGACACGAGGATTGAGAGGATTGAGAGGATGAGAGGATTGATTGAGAGGACACGAGAGGATTGAGCGTGATCTATGCAACAATTATATTAGAGAATATAAATTTATGGTGTTATCGCTCACGTGGTCTGGCGGCCATATTGGATCAAAGAAAAAAAAGTTCAAAAACAGAAGAGTTGGCTCGCAACAAGTTGACTGCGCAAGGTAAGTATTCTATGAATACCATCTAGTTTTCTATGTTTAACAGAGGCAAGTGGTAACAAGTTATCATATCATAAGGTTATCAGCTTGAGATGCACTTTAGTTACTCTTCCGTGGGTGTCAATCAGTGGGGGCCAGGGGGGCACAGAGGGGGTGGATCCCTTCACATGTTGGTGGAGAGGCGACAGCATATCGATTGTTCCCCACACCTTTTTGGGCGAAAAACAAAAATTGTGTATACTCACTATGGATTACGAAGCAGTTTTCCTTGCAATTGATTTAATACAGTTCATGAAAAGATTAAATGAGCGATTCATTATTTTGAGAGTGGAATATTAATAGATTATATGCTTTTTGGGGACATTGTTTACCTGAATGTCGAATGGCCCGCAACCGCTCCATATAGTATTATATGCACGGACGGGCACTTGAGAGCGCTAGATGACAACACTTGAGTGATTGTCTAGTTTCGTCATCATCACCATCATTAAAATATGCAATTTGGTGTCTGGCTTTGGTTGATGCAGACGGTCGTTAGTTATCCAATCTCAACCAAACTTATCAGGGGGACTGAGGGTCCATTGTAACTCTCAAGACAAAGGTTGTAGCTACACACTTGGCTTCCCCCCCCCCCGGCCCCCGCCCCCCTCCCCAGAGGTTCCAAAGTGACAGAGAAGGGGGTGAGAGGATCGAAGCAAATTTTCTATGTAAATCTGTGCCGTGTTGCACCACTCCCGGTGGAAGAGCATATTATGACAGGCCTTCCACCTCAATCGTTTTCACGTTAATTTCACATTTACAGACATTATTTACAGTCTATTGTATTGATTAAGACTCGACTGCAAAAAATCCGGTGGAATTCCGATGTTTTATTTGCCTTTTCAGTTTTGGAAAAGCGTTAGCAGCTTGGAGTGTCGTTGGTGACGTTGAGCTGCTTTTCTCACCACTTGCTCCCTTAATTAGATTTTTAGGTCATTTGACTGTTGTTCCTTTTCCTTTCTTGCCTACTTCGATTTTTTTCTTCTTATTCCTTAATTTTTTTGACTTATGGTACACAAAAAAAGGTTGACCTCCCCAAACCCAGCGGCCAAAAAGTGCGCATAATCCCAAATTTTCCAGGGCCTGCCTAAGGGTCCTGCGGACCCCACACCAGTACTAGCTTTGCGCTACACACTCGCATGCTCCCCCACCCCAACCCTACTTTTCCATAGCGATCGATATCCTTCTACTCTTCCATGATTGACAGTGGTGGTAGGCCAGGCAAGATATCTTGGAATAAACTGTCATCCTGGTGTTTCGAATGGAGGAGGATATTAATCAATGTAGTGGATCATCCATCGGATGGACGTTATACCAGAGGACCGATCTGCCAGCATTGGTCGTCGGTGGACGTTGTAGATCCCACGGTGTATTTCATAAACAATAAGCAAGTTATCGCCGGTACGTGAAAAAAAATCAAATTCCCACCACCTTCAGTTAGGCCTGCCTACTTGGTTCGTGAAAGACTTGGAAAAAACGTCCCCCGGCGAAGCCCACGAAAAGATGGAAGTAATGGATGCCATCACAAAAGGAGTAGACTGATCATGGTTTCACCAATGATTTGGTTTGTAGCTACCTATAGTGCAAGTTTTTATGCCTCCGCCCCCAAAGGTGGCCAGAAGCATTATGTTTTGGGGTTGTCTGCCATCCGTCCGTCCATACAGGCTAAACCTCGTTTTTCTCAGCAACCACATGTCTGATTGAGACGAAACTTTCAGGGTCGGAGTGACACCCATGTAGAATGTTTTTTTAATGATAATTGTGATGTAATAGGTCACAAGGTATGGCAGCCATCTTGGATTTAACCTAAAACCCTAAAAAAACATCTTCTCCCAAACCACCAAATTGATGGACTCAAAACTTTACGTGTGTCATTGACTAGGCATGGCGATTAAAAGCTGACCACAAAAATGTCATTGGTCACATGGTGTGGCAGCCATATTGGATTGAAGGAAAATATTAAATAATTATATCTCTGAAACCGCTTACCCTATCGATGCGAAATTTTACAAATATCATCTAACGCCATTGTTGCATATAGTTTTAAAATGATGATGTCGTCGGTCATGTGGTTTGGCAACCATCTTGGATAGAAAAATGAACCTTATCCGATCAACACAAAACTTCACAAACGTGATCTCCTACCCATACAT
This sequence comes from Myxine glutinosa, assembly GCF_964187855.1. NCBI lineage: Eukaryota > Metazoa > Chordata > Myxini > Myxiniformes > Myxinidae > Myxine > Myxine glutinosa. The sequence goes on along the minus strand of NC_136263.1, from coordinate 49,603,660 downwards.
ATGCAGAGCGTACATTTTGTAAAGGTCATATGTCACGTGGTGTGGCAGCCATATTAAAAAATCCGATAATTAAAACAGTCACGTGGTGCGAAAGCCGATAATTTTTTTAAATCCCTTTTCTGAAACCGCTTCACCGATCGATGTGAAAATTGTCATGGCTGGTGAAAATGTGATACTTGAAAACAGCTGAAGGGATTTAAATCAAACTTGTTTCTTTTTAGCTGCGTCGCAGACGCTGCTCATAGAGTGCACTCTGCTGTTGTTGTTGTTACCACATCTTCTTCTTCTTCTTGTTCTTCTTGTTGTTCTTGCAGAGAAGACAAAACCTCAAAGCTCCACCCATTCTGGGAACCAGAGCTCCACCCATTGTGGGAGAGGCTTCATATAAACAAATATCCACCATTTTATTAACTCGCATAGCTTTGAGGCCTGTTTTGTAGGCCCGTGGTGTCTTCCTCTCACACAGTTTTCTTTCAAATCAAATTCGATATATCATTTCATTTTTCACATTCGCCAACATAGTTTTAGACTCGGTTGAAAAAAAACGGGAAGAAAATCCGATGAAAGTTGCCCTTTATAGAACGAAATGAATTCTCAAAGGCCTGTAACTTCAAGTCCATTGACATATATTTTTTTTTAATCGCGGCATGCTCAGTCATACACCGCCCGAAATAAGAGACGGGAAAATTCCGAGATATATTAAAAATTCGTCCATTTGCTGACAATCGTCACGATGAAATATTTAATTTATACGTCGTCACAATAATGTGGAGAGAGGAGCATAGGCTTCGTTCACGTGTCGCCACACACGGGAAATTGCCGAGATATATTTTTTTTAAATCGCGGCATGGTCAGTCATACACCGCCTGAAATAACAGACGGGAAAATGCCGAGATATATTAAAAATTCGTCGCCACACACGGGAAATTGCCGAGATATATTTTCACTTTGCACAAAAATAACATCAAGTAATCGAATCAATAGGAATGTCCTGTGCCTCTTACATCGACGTTATAGGCACAGCTGCATCTAGGCATTGTGTAACATCGACGTTATAGGCACAGCTGCATCTAGGCATTGTGTAACATCGACGCGGCTTTTGTTTTAATTAAAACTTTTTGTACTTGTTAGGACAGTGAATGAGGTCATCTACCTGTTGTGGGACTATGCAGAGGCATATTGGTGACACAGTCACATTGCTCTAGTTTAATTATAATAGGTGTTGAGGCATTTGACAATTTTGTTGTAATTCAGAACGTCCTTTTGATTGCAATAGGCTTCCTTGTACTCCTTAAAAAGCCAATTCGGTATTTTAAAATGGATAATATTTGGAGCTTTTTATTCCTTGATGTATAGGAAGCGAAGATTTGTTTTCTCTTTGTATTCTTAAAGCTGCCTGTATCATGCTGTGTGTAGATATTTGTCATTCGAGGTGTGCGAGTATGCATTCAATTAAAGGCTATCAGCTGGGTCTGTACGACTTCTTTAAAATATCTTAATCATTGTAAAGAAACATCAATAACAGATTGAACCAGATTGTATTCCTAGAACACCTTACCCCATAACATCCCATATGTTACCCCATACCCCATAACATTCCCATACCCCATACCCCATACCCCATAATTACCCCATAACATTCATAGAACATCCATACAGTCATGGGTCTTTTTTAAACTCTTGCTTTGTGTTTCGGAGCACAATCTATATTTCTTACGAGCCATGATTTTTCTGAATCTCAATATTGCACAACTCTGAGAGCACGAGTGAAAATTTGATTAGTCAAGATGGCTTAAAATGGCGTAATGTTTTGTTCAAGATTTGCTAAACTGAGGGTTTTTGGAAGTGCAAAGAACGTGATCTTGTGTTCTACAATGTTCAAATATATATTTCAATTTCAATCAAATAAAGTTTTAAACACTGTAGGGAAAAAAAATTCCGGAAGTATACCACCGTTGATGCACCGTCTTTTACACCACCTTATTTACCACACCTTATTTACTTATTTAACACGTTACATTAGTTATTTGTGCCTGCTGTTTTTGGCCTTGATGACGTCCTTAAAAACCGAGTTTCCTGTTTGGAATGATTTTCAATGTTGTTGGACTGCCAGACAGGCAGACAGACCCCCAAACTTTTTTTTAACATATACCTATGTGCACATGTGCGTTCAGGATGAGATTCCGTACAATTTGCCAAATGAAGAGTCAAAGTAAAGCGAAACTGCAGGTTTCTGTTCCGATTATTGCTCTACAGTGTTAAAAATATAACATTCAATTCAAATTAAGTAACTCCTCGATCATAGACTGACGTCTGTAGAGAGACAGACAGATAGAGTGAGTGACCCAATTGCTGAACCGCACTTTCCGCTTTAGTGGGGCGGCTTAGCCCAAATATTCAAAAGAATTGTGCATTTTGTGATACAAGCACCAAATTTGGCACAAATGTACATTAATATGTTGCGAACATTTTCAGATATTGGGCCACTTGAAATTCCGTAATTTTTTTTTTCAAATTTTTTCAAATTTCGTAATTTCAAATTTTTCGGGTGACACCGTCACAATTTCGGTCTTCGAGGCCGGCCGATAGGCAAAGTGTGACCGGAAGGGACGAGGTTCTCCTGACCACGTGGCCCTCGATCTGGGAAGCGAGAGGCGTTCCATTAGTGGACGCGCCCCTCACGCCCGACTTTTGGGCGGCCCCGGCAGGCCGTTTGTTTTGACGTTCCGCGACAGGCCCCGCACCCCCACCTCCGGGCCGACCGGAAGCTTGTGCTGAGTACATCATACCTGAACAACTCAGTGAGGCAGAACACAGCAGTGCACACCAGGGTGACCCCTTCAGTGCATAAACCAATTAACCTGTCCACTGCAGGGCATATAGAAATGAAGTTATTTTCTGCATATAATAATAATATAAGTTCAGTTCTATATAACAATTTCTGTTATCACCACTACCACTACAACTACCACTACTACAAGCTTTGTCTGGAATTTTGTGGACTAACAGACAAACAGACATACAGACAAGCTGGGATCAAAACATTACCTCCTTCCACCATTGAGTGTAGAGGTAAACATCATGGAAATTATATCATGCCCTAGATTTAATTCATGCTTACCCGTGTATTTGCTTCACTGGTTCACAAGGTCTTTTGCATACATGTAATTCAGACTCTCGTCTTCATTGCTGACCACACAATGTTCGCAACATATTAATGTACATTTGTGCCAAATTTGGTGCTTGTATCACAAAATGCACAATTCTTTTGAATATTTGGGCTAAGCCGCCCCACTATATCGGCCGGCCTCGAAGACCGAAATTGTGACGGTGTCACCCGAAAAATTTGAAATTACGAAATTTGAAAAAATTTGAAAAAAAAAATTACGGAATTTCAAGTGGCCCAATATCTGAAAATGTTCGCAACATATTAATGTACATTTGTGCCAAATTTGGTGCTTGTATCACAAAATGCACAACAGGTTTGCTTTGCTGCTACACTATTTGTGCACCGGGTGTTTACCAGTGTTTTATTTACATACGGAAAAATTTACATATTGCCATATGTAAATAAACATTTAAATAAATTAATGTAAATAATAACAAATAATAAATACAAACATGTAAATAAATTAATAATAAACAAGTTCATTTCTGACATCCCTGCCCTAAGTAACTGAGACGTGTGTCACAGTTTGTACCATCCACACGTGGTTTTTCCGTTTTTCTGAGAAACTATCTATTTATTATATACGCGGCTTAATCTCTTACCCCAAATCTCGCGTTGACAAAAAACAAATATTGTAGGGGTGTAGATGGACCCAAGTGGTCATTGGTTTAATTAACATGCGGCATACAATGATTCTGGTGTCTTCAGCATGGAAAGGTAAGCTAAGTGTTCGATGCTTTGGTTTGAACCTCCGCTTAAAATGAGTGAAATGAAACATTTCGAAAGTTTTGAATCGTTTTCACTCAGATTTCAACATCACCATAAAGCATCATACTATTAATTTGCAATTGGTCACTGCCTTTGACACCAATACAATTTTTTTATTAACCTAGGCACCAAAAAGCTACATATATCGAACAAACAGTTTCAAATGGAGCACCCCGCAGTCATCTATATAATAATAGCATAAGGACTCGACTTTGTTATCCCTTTTACGCCGCACCCAGTGACGCGATGCCCACGGCACTAATGGATTTACGATCTACGAACCTCGCTCTTTGTTTATCACGTACAGCCATACTCGAAAAATCTGAATTAGCCGACGTTGGGGCCCAAAAAGCATCCGATTAACTGCCGATACGACGCCATCTTACGACGCCATCGTATTGGCGTCTGCTGGGCGAAGGCGAAGCAAGCCGTCCGCTGATTGGACAGTCGAAGGCGACAGCAAGCCGTCCACTCCTGAGCATGCATTTGTGCCGGTGTCGGCGATCGCGGTGTACGCTAACCTCAAAAGTATATCGTAGCATTGTCATTTAAGTAGATTGCAATAAATACGTTGTTCATATACGCACTCTTCATTCTCATCTTTCTTCCTAACTCTTACTCGGACAAGCAAATCCCCTATGCCATCCATAATGGTACACTCTATCCATACACCACATCCTCCCTTCCGTGGATGTTCCACGGGTTTCGGCTAGTTAAATAATAATAAGCATTCCTTTCACGCCATGTGGCGCATGGGAGCTGCCGAGGCAGTTTCATTGGCTAAGGACTACAATCCTGGATGGGTCGCCACTTCGTCGCAGGATACCTCATGATTGATTAGATCATTTCAATTGCATCAGATTCGGCAATAAATGTGAATTGTTGCTCCCAGCTTGCCGGCTCGACGACAGAAGATTCCATTTGCATTTTTCCCGCCTCCATACTGCGTTTAGAATCCCGTGTGAGTTTGGGCAACTTGTTGGTGTTTTTAAGTTGTTCAAACTTTCTTTTTACAATAACATAATTTGTAATAGTGGATAGTGGATCCCACCAGTTGGTGCTATATGATACACATTTGCCGAGAGAGAACTGGGGTCTTCCCCCTATCTTGACCTCCAGATATACCACCCCGACGGAAACAATACTTGGGTACCCTTAGGCAACATGCAGAATTTGGTTGGATATATTTTTTAGTTTTTGAAGCATATACTGTATAAATATACAAATATATAAATATACAAATTCAATTTTTAGGAAAGATAAGTGTGAGGTTAAAGTTTGTTTTTTACATTTTTAATATACTTAAAAGCGTTGCTTCTGCTTCATCCTGTCGAAGAACTTTGAGTTATTACTTCTCAGGAGTCTCTGTTGTCTGGGTTTGATTCTAGACATGAGACTGCTTTGGCAGACCTAAACCTAGGCTATGGGAGGATCTTGACAGAACAGAACAGAAAGGAGTGGGAGGAGGATTAAAAGGAGGAGAGGGGCAAAGAGAGAGGAGGGGAGGGAGGGGGTTGAGAATGGAAAGGAGGAAGAGGAGAAGGGGGGAGGTGGAGGCGGAGAGGAGTGGGTCAAATGTTTACATCAAGCAAATACACCATTTATACCAGGAGGCGGCGCTACGTATCCATTTTAATCGCATTTGCACAGTGCACGTAATCCAACCGAGATGACGTCATAGAAGAGCGATTGGCATCTCCAAACGTTTGATTTTGTTTCGCTCGGTTAGCTGTACTTCCGTTTTATTTAATGGTGAATATTATATAGCTTAAGGTGCAAATATGAACCAAACTGCAATTTATACTCTGGTACGACTGCTGCACTAACAGGTTCTTTTTTGTATAATTTTCCACATGCCACGTGATCAGGCATGTCCTGCTGCACGTGGCAAATCCTACCAAAAAGAAGAGTCCCAATTCCCATGAACGGCACGTGTGCTCCTTTTTTGGGAACTCGTACTTTAACCCCACCGGCGAGTCCAAATATATACATCGGAGTTTGTCTGCACCTGAACTCTGACCTCGGAATGCGGACATCCCCCTTAGATTGCTCACGGGGTGGATCGGAACAATCGAACAAGTTGTCCAAGGCGGAATTTCCCGATGTTTGAACCCTAACTCCCGACATAACACATAAAGTGCTGGATTTATAAGCTATTGTGATGTGTACGGAGCATCTGGAGGAGAGGGTGGTGCGGGTCAAAAAGATTGCCAAATTTAACTCTGTAATTCTGTGAGCTGCAGTCATCGCGTGCAAAGTCCGATAATTCGAGATGCCACTTGCGGGGTCAGGGAGGACAGCCGGCTTAGTTTCCAAGGCGTGCGTCGTGGTGCGGGGCCCTGCCTACTGGGCCTCGCCAATACAAGAGCGCAACGTGAACACGTTTACAAAATGAAACTTTTCCACGAGCCTCGTAATGAACGTTCGTACTTGTAAAGCGGCCGATTAAGAAGTCGTCAGGACGCGCGTTTGATGTTAATCCTCGGAGGCTACGGCGGTTAATTGGCCGCGATAACCTCGAGGCAAGCGAGTTGCCTCCATTAGGAGAGCCCGCGGCGAGGCAGAGGCCGCGGGGGCTCGCTCGCTAAATGGCGGACCCCACGCCATGCATAATGGATGGTGTTGCGGAAGTCACAGCTTACGCTTCGTCCTAATGGCTGCTTTCATTGAGAGCGATTGCGCCGGCTCGCGTTACCCCCGCTCTTCCACGCATCGATCCGCGGGCGGGGCCGCCGCTGGAGGGGGCGGGGGCGCGGACCGCGGGCTTGGGGTCTAGTGCTGAAAGGGGCTTAGAGTTTAACATCGAGGGGTTGAGGGATTTAGCGTTGTCATATTGGGGGCTTAATGTTACGAGGGGATTAGAGCTGTGAGCTTAAGGTCTTGCGCTGTAAGGGAGTTCGAGTTGAAGATCTCGGGTTGCGGAATTTCTGGGTATCATACCTGGGGGTCTTGCGCTGCGATGCATTTCGAGACGTGAGCTTGCGGTCTCTGCTTTTGAACACATCGCATTCACGAACTTGGTGTCAAGTGCTCCGGAGCATTTCACAGTTGTGAGCTTAAATTCCGTTAAATTGGGATTTCAGATTGAAAGGTTGGACTGTGTAGGGTCTTGGTTGTTAGGGAGGGGGTTCGAGTTGTGCTATTAGGGTTGATCACTCAACAGTAAGTAAAGGGGGAGGGTGGATTTGTAAGCTTGGGACCAGGTGCTGTGAACTATAAGCTGCAGGATATCAAATGGGCGGGGCGTGAAGGATGGGGTGGAGAGGACGGGAGAGTGGGGATGGGGTGGAGAGGGTGGGAGAGTGGGGATAGGGTGGAGAGGGTGGAAGAGTGGGGATAGGGTGGAGAGGGTGGGATAGGGTGGAGAGGGTGGGAGAGTGGGGATGGGGTGGGAGAGTGGGGATAGGGTGGAGAGGGTGGGCGAGTGGGGATGGGGTGGAGGGGTGGGAGAGTGGGGATGGGGCGGAGAGGGTGGGAGAGTGGGGATAGGGTGGAGAGGGTGGGAGAGTGGGGATGGGGTGGAGAGGGTGGGAGAGTGGGGATGGCTCATGGAAAACTCTGTCTCAGTTGACTGTTATTGTACATAATATGAAAATAAACATTAAACTTTTGCTACAATTCTCGTGCATTGTAAATCATTTATTGATTCGAAACATTCACTCTAATGTTGTTTCGCACAGCAAGTTTGGACAAATAGTTACGTTCGCAGTTTACCTAGTGCTGCATCGTTGGTTTGTTCATTTATACAATTTGCAATACAGGTGGGAGGAGGGTTAGCTTGCTGATTGGTTGATTCATGAGAATATTATATACAGGTGGCGAGGAGGGTCAACAACTTTGTGTACCGGTAGTACGTCGAGCCAGGTACGTCGAGCGAGATCGGTTATCTCTTGGCTTTGGGGACGACTTAGCCCAGCCGGGTGACGAGGCGAGGAATCCGGCAGGTGAAACATGTCTGTGACGGGCGGACGAGCCAGGACAGGTATAAGCGCCACTCAGCCGTCCCAACAACATTCCTGGCCTGCTTTGTCCCTGCGTGAGTTCGAATCCAACCAGGGCGCGGCCTCGTCTCCTTCCTTGTCTCAAGTGAACACTTTCCCCTAAAGGTTGTTCTTTTTTTTCTTGCATATATATGTCTGTCTATGTATCTGTTTGCATCTACAGTCGATTCCTTCTCAATGTCTAAATTCCACCTTATGAGTGGTTCATTCTCTTGTTATGCTGATGATATGATGTCACGGCTATAAAAATGTGTTTATCTTTTTCATGTTTTACTCTTCTTTTTAAAATATTTTTCCATTTGCTTCTGTTTTTACCACTAAGTTTTTTTTGGGTTTCAGCAAGGGATTGTTTTTTAGTTTTAGCACAGTAATTCACCTTTGCATTAATTGTGTCTTTTGGGTTTAAATCAAGAAAAACAGTTTAACTTTTTTCTTACCAAATTTTATCAGCTATTTAATCCTGTAGGAAGTAATAGAGTTCTGACCACAACCGGTGTTAGTTAATATGACATAACCTAAAATCCATGGGACTATGACATGCTTCTCCTTTTTGGAGGGAAGGGAGGGGAGATTGGTCGTGTGTGTGTGTGTGTGTGTGTGTGTGTGTGTGTGCAATTTGTGTGTGTATTTGTGTGTATGTGTGTGTTATTTGTGTGTGTGTGTGTGTGTGTGTGTGTGTGTGTGTGTGTGTGTGTGTGTAATTTGTGTGTGTATGTGTGTGTTTGTGTGTGTGAAATTTGTGTGTGTATGTGTGTGTAATTTGTGTGTATGTGTGTGTTATTTGTGTGTGTGTGTGTGTGTGTGTGTGTGTGTGTGTGTGTAATTTGTGTGTGTATGTGTGTGTAATTTGTGTGTGTATGTGTGTGTGTGTGTTTGTGTGTGGGCGTATGTGTGTGGGCGTGTGTGTGTGTGTGTAATATTCCTGCAGGTAATAAATTAGCTTGTGACATACGTAATGACCCCATATTTATCCACCTCCATGTTGCACAGTATCTTCCTCTACCACTTTTGCATTCACCCCAAGTCGAGCCTCGCCACCACCACCCAACAACATCCTCTCTGGGACAGGAAGAGATCACGAGGCTTAAAACGGCAGCAGCCATTCGCACATCATGAGGACGCATGATCCGTCTTCAGCTTTATCAAGGCTTTGGATTCCTGCATCTGAAGCCTTCTCATCGCAGGGCCTCGAAGGAGGCAAGGTTTTTATCTGGCCGAGTCTGTGTGTCGTTAACATGCTTAATACATCACCATTGTACAATCACAAGCAGCTTAGGCTCACATATCCACTGGCAAGTCAATACACTGTCCCACACACGACACCTCAAACATGCGAACATTCTGTGTAACTAAGGTAACAAACGTTACGAGGCTGTGATGTGAACTTTAGTACAATCTAAACGTGACCCCTGAGGCCTTGAAAGCGCAATTTTTCTCTTTGAACATGGCAGGGCACGTCTCGTAGGTGGAGGAGGAAAACCTAGTTCTTCAAGAAGCTCTGTACCTGGGACCGTAACGCCATAACGCGTAGTTGTAACAGGTAGCCACAGCCGTTCATTGCTTCCTCATGTCATCCCAATCCATCCCTGGCGATTTGTATCAAATGAAGCAGAATCGATCTGACACCCAGGTGACCATTCCTTGTTCAACGTCGTGTGACTGCCCATTTGGTGTGTCGGAGCAGATCATGGTAATGCCGCCACTGCAGTAAATAAACGGTAGATCACCAATAAGGTTCAACTGCTCATGGCGTCGTATTCGGTCATGTAAATGCATAACGTAAAATGCAGGGGGATATTTTAATAAGGATGGAATTTGTGCCCGAGGATTTTGGCATTGGGTGTGGGGAACCCGTGCAAGGAGCTCGGTCGGCCCCAGGGAGTATTTTGTTACTTTACAAACACTGGCTGCCGGTTTCACTCCCCACCCTCGGCACCCACTCCCAACATCCACGTACAAACTTCACCTTGTACGGCGGTGAGCCGGGACCGCGTGATTTGCCAGCGCACAAAGCCAGAGCGGTGTCCTGTAATGGGGGGAGGCCATGGCTGAGGAAAAAGCTGTGTAACGGGGGGCTGCGGGGAAGAAGAAAAAAAAACATGGCGAGTGAGGCCCAAGGCAAGCGGAGAAATCGATGGAACAACGATTAGAGGACAATTTTGTGATGATGACCTTCCGGCTGCAAATCTACCTTGATTTTACACTCGGAAGGGCTGGCCGACCTACGCAGACTCTACCGCACGGATAGTAACACAAGGTGTTGTCCTAAGTTGGGTTGCCTTTTCCTTGTATCCAAACAAAAGATCAACAAGAAGTCTTTTTCCTACTTTATCTTCATGAGCTGAGGGATGATGAGGGGTGGGAGGTTACGGCACTCAAAATGAAGGAGTTGGTGGCAAGCAAGGTGACGTGTGTCCAAAAACAAAGATCTGTGGTAGGAGGGCCAATGACATAAAAATGGCGTCAAGCTGCCATCTTGAAATACTGGAGGGAATAGCGGGATTGGAAGGAGCGTACACATTGGAGGGCGACGGACAAAGACCAGATTTAAAACGGTAGATGAGAAGAATGAAAGACTCTCGTCCTGTTGTAAGCAAGAGTACGTCTCACTCATTCTTGATGGGTAATCCTTTTCCACTTCAGAGCGTTACCCTCCATCGACAAGACAACTATCGGGGACGCCTCCTCGTGGTGGTTGTACCCCCCAATGCAAGTCGGGGGGCCAAATCTTCCACATTCTTCCCTGTTTTTTCTTGTTTTTTTTGTATACAAGATCGAGGCTCATGTAAAAGCTAACATTAATCACATAAAAACAACTGACACATAAAACATATGATAAAGGGAGTGGGAGACAAGATGGGGAGAGAGAGGGAAGCATACAAGTACAATATTTGAGAGCAGGGACATCGGAAGATCTGTGGGAGGGAGAGGGCTTGGGAGGAGGAGGCATGGGGGGAATTGGTTGTCTGGATTGCCTGGATTGAAAAGTTGCCTTGATTCGTCGGGGCAGAGTGCCGATCGGTCCCCATGGAGCGGTCCTTTCCCTCTTTTCTCTGTGTCTTTCTCTTCTCTTTTCTCCTCTTTCTCTCCCCCCCTTCTCTCTCTCTCTCTCTCTACCTCTTTATATCTCTCCCCCCCCCCCTCTCACCCCTCCCCTCACTCTCTCTCCCTCTCACTCCCCCCCCCCCCTCTCTCTCTCCCTCTCTCTCTCTCTCTCTCTCTCCCTCTCTCTCTCTCCCTCTCTCTTCCTCACTCCCTCTTCCTCACTTTCTCTCTGTCTCCATCTCTCTCCCTCTCTCTCTAACTCTGTCTTGGCCTGACTTCGTGAAGGCAGGCGTACACCATCCTGTATGTGGGGGATCTCTGGGTTGCTCCTAGATGATCAATCGGTTGTCTCTATGGGCCTGTCCGAGAGAACTGCTATACAACAACAACAACAACAACAACAACAACCCTCCATCGGTTCCACAAGTGGAAGACGAGATGCTGGAGGAGTGGAGGTTCCAACCGACAAAGAATAGCAATACTCCTTCGAACTTCCTCCAAAGATCATGTAAGCTGTGATAAGTTCATGTTTCCAAGGAATGATGTCGCACAGTGGAGCGCCCATGTGGATTGGAGGCCATCTTGGATATGTGGTCAGCCCAGGGAATGTCTTCCAATTTTCTCTTCATATTCACATGATTATTAGCATATAATAAAGTTTTGATTCTTTGCTCAATTGTTCTTTTTTTTCTGGAACACGACGTACAAGGTGCTGTGATTGGGTTTGTAATGGGTCCGTAAAGTTATGAGGGACTTTGGAAAACTTTTACCAAGAAGCTGATTTCGCTCAAATCTATTTGGTAGCGCACTTCCGTTTGAGTATAGTTTTGATTTTGATTCCGAGGCGATTGTGAACCGTATGAGTTGACGCCAGGTGAGCCCTTCCTCAGATGGACGTGAAGTTTGATTGTTCTGTCTGCTAGAAATAGTTCGTTGATGTCAAATATCCTAAGGTGTCGTTCAAGAAGAGTAGGTGACTTGTTGCTGGTACCTTAAACAAATTACGAATTCCTGCCACCTTCAGTCAAACGTAGCCTGGTGTTGGTTTAACGGTTAAGGTGGATGGCTTAAGATTACAAGGTCTTGAGAACCCATGCTAGGCCGTTGAATTAACACCAGGTGGGTTGACTCAGCCTGTCATCCTTATTGGTATAAATGAGCCATTCGAGTGTCCTGTGTAGGAGTAGCGACCCGTCCAGGATTGTGCCAAATAGTCAAGTAAACTCCTTTAGCAGCCATATTCATCTGAAGATGTGAAAAGCAGTGGCATATAATAAAGTCATCATCATCATGGTCATCATCATCATGGTCATCGTCATCAGCATAATCATCATCATCGTCATCATCATGGTCGTCATCATCGTCATTGTCATAATCATCATCGTCATCATCATCATCATGGTCATCATCATCATCATCATGGTCATCATCATCATGGTCATCATCATCATGGTCATCATCGTCATCATCATCATCGTCATCGTCATCATCGTCATCGTCATCGTCATCAGCATAATCATCATCGTCATCGTCATGGTCATCATCAGCATAATCATCATCATGGTCATCATCATCATCATCATCCTCATGGTCATCATCATCATGGTCATCATCATGGTCGTCATCGGCATCATCATCATCAGCATCATAATCGTCGGCATCATCATCATCATCGTCAACAGCATCATCATCGGCATCGTCATTGTCATAATCATCATCATGGTCATCCTCGTCATCATCATCAGCATAATCATCATCATCGTCGTCGTCGTCATCATCATCATCGTCATGGTCATCATCAGCATAATCATCATCATGGTCGTCATCATCATCATCCTCATGGTCATCATCATCATCATGGTCGTCATCATCATCCTCATGGTCATCATCATCATGGTCATCATCATGGTCATCATCATCATCGGCAACAGCATCATCATCATCGTCATAGGCATCCTCATGGTCATCGCCATCGTCATCATCATCATCATCATCATCATGGTCGTCATCGGCATCATCGTCGTTGTCATCGGCATCATCATCATGCTCGTCATCAGCATAATCATAATCATAATCATCATCATGGTCATCATCATCATCAGTCAAACGTCAAGCTTGTACAGCCATTTCATGAATGACTTGCCATAAAAAGCTTCCCCAGGCGACCCCACAAGAACGTGCAATTGGGGTCGTAGTAGCGATATTTACTCCCGCCAGGGAGTAACGCATTCGATCGTGTCCGTGTGTGTGTGTGTGTTCGTGTGTTTGTGAACAAAATATCTGGAAAAGTTCTGAACGGATTTGGATGAAAGTTGGTGGGATGATTGCATTTGGGATAAGGAAGAATTCATTAGTTTTTGGTGAAGCTCAGGAAATTATTTCGGATCCAGGAAGTTTTTTGGGGAATTTTTTGGGGATTTTTTTTTCTGTTTTCCTTTAAAAACCATTTTCTCTGCAATAATTGGACCGATTGAGAGCAAATTTTTTACCATAGGAAGGACTCGGTCTGCAGAATATTTTAATGGTAATTATGACGTCACAGGTCACGTGGTTCGGCCGCCATATTGTTTTGAGTGAAAAACACTAAAATCCAATTTTCTCCAAAACGCCTGAACATATCGAGGCCAAACTTTGCAGGCAGAATCGCATACCCATGACGAACAAAAAAGTCAGCGAGAATGACGTCATGCATCACATGGTTTCAGAGTTATGATGATTTTAAGCACAAATATTTAAAACCTAGCTCCTCCCTCATTTGTGATCCAATGGAGGGAAACTTCACAAATCTGTTCAGCATATCAGTCTACTAAAATGCCCTTTTGGAATTTGCGATAGGTCACGTGGTTTGGCAGATATCGTTAATTAAACGCAAATAATAAAAACATTTATATCTCTTGAACCACTTCATTGATCGACGTGAAACTTCATACTGTAGTAGAAGTCATGAAGAGTAACAAGTGTGCAAAATTTGAAGATGATTGGATGTACGGTCTGGAAGCTGGAAGTTGTTATTGCGTGAAGAAGAAGAGTCTTCGACTGTGGACGATTAATTATTTCTCACGTGTGCAGACTTGCAGGCATCGTTTGACACAATGTCCCGGGTTAATTTGAACCTCAAATAAAATTATAATTCCAGATTTGTCAATGGCTGAGGTATATTAACAAACGAATAAAACAGATTTGGCAAAATTCGAACTTTTTTAGCCGCGTCGCAGACGCTGCTCATAGAGTGCCCTCTGCTGTTGTTGTTCTTCTTCTTCTTCTTCTTGTTCTTGTTCTTGCAGAGAAGACAAAACCTCAAAGCTCCACTCATTCTGGGAACCATAGCTCCACCCATTCTGGGAGAGCCTTCATATAAACAAATATCCACCATTTTATTAACTCGCATAGCTTTGAGGCCTGTTTTGTAGGCCCGTGGTGTCTTCCTATCTCACACAGTTTTATTTCAAATCAAATTCGATATATCATTTCATTTTTCACAGTCGCTAACATAGTTTTAGACTCGGTTGAAAAAACACGGGAAGAAAATCCGATGAAAGTTGCCCTTTATAGAACGAAATGAATTCTCAAAGGCCTGTAACTTAAAGTCCATTGAGATATATATTTTTTAAATCGCGGCATGGTCAGTCATACACCGCCCGAAATAAGAGACGGGAAAATGCCGAGATATATATATTTTGTTTAAATCGCGGCATGGTCAGTCATACACCGCCCGAAATAACAGACGGAAAAATGCCGAGATATATTAAAAATTCGTCCATTTGATGACAATCGTCACGATGAAATATTTAATTTATACGTCGTCACAATAATGTGGAGAGAGGAGCATAGCTTCGTTCACGTGTCGCCACAAACGGGAAATTGCCGAGATATATATTGTTACGGACACGGTTTAGATGTTATTTTGACCGAGCGGTTGGTATGACCGTGACCGAACAGTTATTCCCCGACTAGACGCCGATTCCACCCAGACGTTGACCAAATCGCGCTATGCTAAATCAATGATGGAAAGGACACAACGACTGGGATAGATGAAACGACGCAAGGGGTACAGTTCTCAAGACCTCCGGAGGAGGGTATAATTACAGTGGTGGAGAAAAGGGGGTAGATTACACGGTAGTGAGGTAAAGACACAGAAGAGATAGGCACTTAGATACAATCTTATCTTATCCCAGACAGACCACAGACAAACGGAACAAGGCTGACTTACACAGGGATGGATGGCAGGAAGGGACAGGTAGTCGAGAGCACAAGGTGCACCAAAGCTCGGGGACAGGATAAAGCACGGTCCAGTCCAGAGATGCGGGGAGGTCTCACAGCGCTCGGAGGGTACGTCTTGCTTGTTCCAAGCTCAGCGCGCATCTGACGTCACCTCCCTCTTCCTGCGCATGCTCAGCGGGGAGTGACACGCCCTCGGCTGGTTGGCTCCGCCCCAGATGGGACCGGTCCGCCGCTTCCATTGGGTGCGGGGGTTACCGGGCTCCGCCCTTGACAAGGAGCTGACAGGGAGCCCCTATTTGGTAACCCCGTCGAGCACATGTTCGATGGCGGCTCGTTGGGAAGGCCTCATGCCCTCCCAACACCCCCTACCAACCAAGCCGGAGTGAGGACGCGCACTCCCTGTGCACGCTGCCGCCATTGCTGTTGTTGTTGTTGTTGTTGCTGAACCGTGAGGAAGAGCTGCGGGGAGGTATTGGGAGGTCCTAAACTTCCTAACGGTGCCATACAATCACATTCTGGTGCAACGAAGGGTCAGAATTAATGGAAACGAGTCCTTAACTGACATAGACTAAGAATAACTAGCAAGATGTCCTATAGTTGTCTTACATGAGATGCGGTGAACCTGGGCACGACATTTAATGGGGGAAATAGGGGGAGGTCGGGTCTACAGAGTGTTGTTTACAGAAAATGGGACTAGGGAATGGGGGATTGGGGATAGTTGGGAGGTATTGAGGAAATAGGGGAATATTTACAAGCGGATATGGATGGATGCAAATCCCATATCCGCAACATTGCACCCTTCTCTACCTCGGGGCATCCCGACCCGATAAATTCTTACCTACTTTAGTGTGGCACTCAGATGTAGTTCCCTCTACTATTAACTCAACCCTGAGTGTGACAGTTTTACAGATGTTCACAAATGAGTAAATATGTCCCCCTGCGACGTTGCACCCTTCTCCTAACAGAAACACACCCACAGGATAACCGAATCGCGGAAAGCATCCTCAAACTAAACATACAGCCGGTAGGGAGCATCATTTATACAAGACTACACTGATATTTACACTACGATCCAGGACCTGTTCTTTGAGGAACACATGCAGATGTTATGCATAGGGAGAGCACGCATGCCAGCATCGATACACCAACCCACGAGTGTCCTGTGGCCCTACGGCCTTTAATAATGTGCAGAGCACCCCGTCCAAGCACCAAAAGCACCACCCCATACGCACAGTCAGCACCATCCGGTGCACCAATAAAGTGTTCAATAACAATGCACAATTAAGTGTCCATGGTCACCGGTGGTGTCGCAGCCGGCCGATGTTCTGCCGCTGGTCTTGCCTTCTTGGAGTGCACTTGGCCTTCTGGCTTCTTTAGAAATAAAGAAAGGCGCCAACCGCGTCCATTTCTTAATTGTGGCCATCAGGGGGCCAACTAAAAGTGGTTCACCTGTATGGCATAGGTGCCACGTTGACCCAGAGGTCCATCCACGGGTGGTGCTTGACCGCAAAAGAACTGCGGTCCATTGTGGGCAGCCACAAAAATTGCGGTCCATATGGTGTGTCGATCCAGGCAGCAAGCAGCGGAAGTACAGGCCCACAACTGCGGAGCCAGCACCTCTCTCTCCTCTCTCTCTGCCCCAAAGCCAGATCCTCGGAGGTGGGAGACAAAAGAAGACAAGTGAGTAAGGTGGTAAGGGCGCAAAAGTGCACGCAATTCAAGGTAATGCACACTGAGGGCACATGGGAACCAGGTGAGACAGGTACGTTCCTACCGTACGCCCCCCCCCCCACCAGGTAACCTACATTGCCCCTCCCTTACCCCTTACTGTATCCACAAAACACAACACTACCCATAAACATCTACTTTACACATCAACAAACGTCCCTACTGTCTTCCCCGTTCCTCCCATAAACCAAATTCGTCTTCTCTCCCTCCTAACCAATCAAATTTGCCATTTCCAACTCTCATCAAAATTTGCCATCACCAATTCATCATCAGTCCCTCCTAAGGAGGGAGAGATGGAATCACCCCAATGTCTCATCCACGTCGTGATGCGTCTCACAAATCCAAACAGCAATTCTCCTTTCCTGCAACACAGAACAAAGGAACACAGGTGTGGAGTCATCATCACCACCTCACGTAAGTGGCTGCGTATGGTGCGACAGGTTCATCAATCCTAACTATTTCCTAAATGACTTTAACAACTTTATATTACCCGGGGTCTTTCCCTGCCAATCCATTGGCCAACTTTACTCTATGTGGTTCGAAGAACCAAAATCCCATTGACCATCTGTGGTGCACACCATCAATTTGGGTCTCACTCCCCGATTCAACACTCGGTGCCCCCGCACAATTTCGGTGGCTGGGTCGTGTGACGCTCCCAGCTGGTCCGCCCACCTGCACACCTCCACCACTGTTGTTGCCTACCGAGCTCACCTGCTCCTCCCCCTAACCTAACTAACTGGGGAAGGCCCTCTCGCACTCTCACCCCCTCTGTGTCCTCTCTGGCACGGGCTGCCCGATCCACACCCGGGATCCTCAGGCACCCACTGACACTAACGGCTCCCAGAGCCCACCTGCGGCCTCACCTGGCCGACATCTAACAGTGGCGGAGTGCCCAACCATTCACACTCATACTAACAGGCCACACGACCAGCCAATTTCACCACACCAATGCACCCATCCACAATACCATTCTGCAACCGCACCACAAATGCCAATATCCAACCACAATTTACCTATACCTTCTAACTATTCTTTAACCTACCCTCCCCAGGTACTCGTGAAAAGGGGTCCACTCTTCCCCCATCCACACCTTCGCACCATGCACACCACTCCGTACCACTTACTCCAACTCTCTCCACACCACTCATTCTCTGCTCCATATATTCCACACACATGTACTTGCACACCTGTGCTCTCATACTTGGTGCCGCCTGCACCCTTCTCTCCCCCAAGCGCATTCGCGCTGATCCACAACACTCACTACTCACTACACTGCTCCACACACCTGTCCAGTTCTCACACAGCATCATCTCATCTAACTACTCCCCTCTGAAACTTGCGCTTCCCAGTCGTCCCTTTAAACTATTGCGCTCCCTCGTCATTATCATCCACTCTAATCTACCTGCGTCCCCTCTACAGGTATCCTTGTCACTAACTAACCTTAACGTTACCTAATGTCATCTTCTAGGGCCCTACACACAATATCCTAACCCACCCGGGCTAGTTTTCACTGCCATACACCCCATAATCTATAGCGCATCTGCCCCCACTTCATGGGAAGGGTGGCAGGGATGGCACCCTTACCCACCGGGCCCATCGCTCATCAATCCCCCAGTCCTCTGGCACTAATAAGCCCCCCTTATTCAGAGGTACTGGGTCCCGCCTCGGCATCTAAAGCCGAGGCAATCCACGGGGGCGCCTGCTCGCCGGTGTAAGGCCTTACCCGCCGTCATACGGTGCGAGTGGGACCTTGTGGGACCACCTCGTATGCGAGTCGTTGCCCGCCTGCCGGACCCCGTGTGTCACCCCTTGCGGGGTCAGCGCGGGGCCGAACCGGCCGGGCCCCCACAGTACATTACCCCCAAGGGGCTCCCGTGCCTCCCCTGTCCCTCTAAAAACTACCCCTGTTGGTGTCGATGCATGGGTCACACTTCCGCAACCCGCTACCCATTCCATACCACCACAACCTTGCTCACTCACCTCGCACCTCTCCCATCACCGGACCCTCTCGCTCGCACCCTCGTTCCATACCCTCCGGACCAGCCATACACCTCACTCTTGGCCTCTCACGAACATCCGGGTCCATCTCGACCCCCAAGCTTATTAAATCACCTCGCGCATCATACGCACGACCATATTGGTCACCACTTACACCGGGTCCTCTTTCTCTTCGCTTCTCCTCCATCACCTGCGAATCCCTCATCCGGTTAATGAGCACCTCATCACGATCCGAACACAGACTTTGGAACAATTCTTTTACTTCCTCCTTTATCTCTTTCTTATCCTCTCTCCTTCGCTTCTTAATTTCGCTCACCCCTTCTTCCACTTCTTCTAATTTCTGCTTCACCTCCTTCATCTCCTCGTGCGCCCCCTTAAGTTCTTCCTCTAACTCCACCTTATTTTTTCCTATGTGCTCCCGCACCTCCCGCTCTTTAACCTCCATCACCTCTACCACCTTGTTCATTTTCCTCGTCAGGTCCTCATGTACCGTCTGACACTCTTTTTTAATTACCCCTACGTCCTTTTTCATCTCCTTCTGTGTCGATT
Organism: Myxine glutinosa; assembly: GCF_964187855.1. NCBI lineage: Eukaryota > Metazoa > Chordata > Myxini > Myxiniformes > Myxinidae > Myxine > Myxine glutinosa. The sequence goes on along the minus strand of NC_136263.1, from coordinate 49,584,181 downwards.
TTAAACCCTCTATTACCGCTGTGTTCTTCTTTACCTGGTCCCCCAACTCCTTTTGTCCCACTGTCAGTTGTTCTACTCCCAGCGTCAACTCCTCTACACCACCTTGCAATTTTACAGTCCCCTTTCTCACCTCCTTCTCCATGCGCTCCTTACAGTGCCTCACCTCCTCGCGCACTCCTCCGACCTCCTCACTCACACCTCTTCTGATCTCCTCTCCCATCACTTGCATCTCCTGCCCAGATGCCACCCTCATCTGCTCCATTTCCTCCCTGTGAGCATCCAATTTAGTTTCTACCCCCATTCTGACCCCCTCTATCTGCTGCCCCATTTTTTTAACTTCCCTTTCCGCTTGGTCCCTCATGTCCCTCAATTTGCCTTCCATACTGTTTTCTAACCCCTCTAACCCCTTTTTCATCCCTTCCATTTGATTCTCTTGAGCGGCCATTCTGTTTTCTACCCCCATTAACCCATGTTTCACCCCTTCTATCCCATTGTCTAACCCCTCTAATTTCTTGTCTAATCCCTCACCGGTACCCCTCGCTTCGTCCCTCATTACCCCCATTTGGCCCTCCAATCGCTCTCCCAGTCGCTCAATTTGGCTCCCCATACTCATCTGTACAGCTGCCTGTAGCTGCGCAATGAGGGCCTGCATGTCAATCCCTCCCACTTGTGCAGTGGGCGCGGCCGCCGTAGCCATCTGCGAGGCGCCATTTTGCGCGCCCGTAACCTCGTGCGCGAGGACGCCATTTTGCGATCCTGCCGCCCTCACTGCTTCGCTCTCCTCATGTCCCTCAATTTGGTCCTGGATCGACCCTGCCTCACTCTCCTCTACCGGAACCCAGCCGTCTTGATCTGCCATAGCGCGACTTTCAAAATTCGGGTTTTTTTTGTAAAACAAAATCAAATTTCGGTGACTTTATAATTTTGACCAAATTTTTTTCTAGATGTTTTTAAAAAAATTTGGTTCGGGCCTCGAATCCCACTCCTGACACCAATTGTTACGGACGCGGTTTAGATGTTATTTTGACCGAGCGGTTGGTATGACCGCGACCGAACAGTTATTCACCGACTAGACCCCGATTCCACCCAGACGTTGACCAAATCGCGCTATGCTAAATCAATGATGGAAAGGACACAACGACTGGGATAGATGAAACGACGCAAGGGGTACAGTTCTCAAGACCTCCGGAGGAGGGTATAATTACAGTGGTGGAGAAAAGGGGGTAGATTACACGGTAGTGAGGTAAAGACACAGAAGAGATAGGCACTTAGATACAATCTTATCTTATCCCAGACAGACCACAGACAAACGGAACAAGGCTGACTTACACAGGGATGGATGGCAGGAAGGGACAGGTAGTCAATAGCACAAGGTGCACCTTGGCTCGGGGACAGGATAAAGCACGGTCCAGTCCAGAGATGCGGGGAGGCCTCACAGCGCTCGGAGGGTACGTCTTGCTTGTTCCAAGCTCAGCGCGCATCTGACGTCACCTCCCTCTTCCTGCGCATGCTCAGCGGGGAGTGACACGCCCTCGGCTGGTTGGCTCCGCCCCAGATGGGACCGGTCCGCCGCTTCCATTGGGTGCGGGGGTTACCGGGCTCCGCCCTTGACGAGGAGCTGACAGGGAGCCCCTATTTGGTAACCCCGTCGAGCACATGTTCGATGGCGGCTCGTTGGGAAGGCCTCATGCCCTCCCAACACCCCCTACCAACCAAGCCGGAGTGAGGACGCGCACTCCCTGTGCACGCTGCCGCCATTGCTGTTGTTGTTGTTGTTGTTGCTGAACCGTGAGGAAGAGCTGCGGGGAGGTATTGGGAGGTCCTAAACTTCCTAACGGTGCCATACAATCACATTCTGGTGCAACGAAGGGTCAGAATTAATGGAAACGAGTCCTTAACTGACATAGACTAAGAATAACTAGCAAGATGTCCTATAGTTGTCTTACATGAGATGCGGTGAACCTGGGCACGACATTTAATGGGGGAAATAGGGGGAGGTCGGGTCTACAGAGTGTTGTTTACAGAAAATGGGACTAGGGAATAGGGGATTGGGGATAGTTGGGAAGTATTGAGGAAATAGGGGAATATTTACAAGCGGATATGGATGGATGCAAATCCCATATCCGCAACAATATTTTTTAAATTCGCGGCATGGTCAGTCATACACCGCCTGAAATAACAGACGGGAAAATGCCGAGATATATTAAAAATTCGTCGCCACACACGGGAAATTGCCGAGATATATTTTCACTTTGCACAAAAATAACATCAAGTAATCGAATCAATAGGAATGTCCTGTGCCTATAACATCGACGTTATAGGCACAGCTGCATCTAGGCATTGTGTAACATCGACGCGGCTTTTGTTTTAATTAAAACTTTTTGTACTTGTTTTTAAAAGATCGCATATTCACCCAGGGTTGTGAGAGGCTGAAGAAGAAGAAACCTCTCATGGGCTTCCCAGACCAAAAAATAATTGTGGTTCTGCGATTTTCAGGTTTATTTATCTATATATCTACATATCTGGGCAGTGTCTGTTGTCACTGAACTACTCCCTGAAACCTTTGTTTCCGTGGTTCTGAAGTGTTTTTAATAACGTGGTGGTGGTTTTGAATCATGTGGTGGTGAGGTATTTTGAATTATGTGGTGATGAGGTGTAAAATGACGTGGTGGTGAGGTGTTTTTAAATCACGTGGCTGTGAGGTGTTTTTAATTAACATTGTGATATGAAAATAGTTTTCATATTTGTTGTAAATGTAGTTTCAACTCGTAGTTATGCGTTAGAGCGGTATATATTTTTTTAGCAGCGTCGTCTTCAATGTTCATTTTTTTTTCTAATAAAGACATATTCTGTCATTTTAAAACCACCAAAGTGCGTATTAGGTTTCCCGTTTCATAAAATGTATCGGTTGATACGTATAATGCTTCAAAACAGTTTTTTTTTTTTTTAATTATTTTTTAACCTCAGAGATATTGTGGTGGACACGAAAGCTCACTGGCGTGAGGGCATCATTCCACGCACCAAGTGGGCGGCGGCCACGCCCGAGAGGTAGGCGTGGCCGCGGGATATACACCGGGTGCGCAGCCCGGAGCGCTCCAGTGCGGACGAGTGAGCAATGAATAAAGAGCTCGATGATAACCAAAGCGTTGTGGCCTACCTTTGTTCAACGTGTGTGCTCGATGATAACACATTGGTGACCTCCGACTGGTTCAACCTTAGTTGAACCCCCGAACGCGCAATGGCCATCAATGCGATCAAGCTGCCTGAGTTCTGGGAAGCACAGGCCGACACCTGGTTTCTTCAAGCCGAGGCCCAATTCCAGCTCCGGGGCGTCACGGTGGACGACACGAGGTACGTCTACGTGGTCGCTGCCCTTGGCTCCGTCACGGCCGCGCGCGTCGTGTCCTTCCTCCGGCACCCGCCGGACGAGGGCAAGTACGCGGCGCTCAAGCAGCTGCTCCTCGATACGTTTGGCCTCCCAGAGGCCGACCGCGCCGACCGTCTTTTGGACCTTCCCGCCCTCGGTGACACACGCCCGTCCACTCGCATGGATTACATGCTAGCCCTGCTCGGCGACGGCCACGCGGATTTCCTGTTCCGTGCTCTCTTCCTCCGCGCGCTGCCTGTACAGGTGCGGCTCGCGTTGGCCGGGTCGACCATTACGGAACCGCGGGCCCTGGCCAGGGAGGCGGACAAGTACTTCGCAGCCCACGACGCACGGCCGGCATATAGCACGGCCGTCGTGGGTCCCGGCACCGCGCACGGCGCGGGTGGTTCGGATCCTTCCGAGCACGGCGTAGGTTTGGCGGATCGCCGCGTGGCATGGCGTTCGGATCTTCCCGAATACGGCGTAGGTTTGGCGGATCGCCGCGTGGCATGGCGTTCGGTTCCTTCCGAGCGTGGCGTAGGTTTGGCGGCACCGTGCGTGGCCGCCGCCACGTCCCGCCCCCCACCGTCGTCGCAACCGGTGCGGCGACCACCACCGGGCCAGACCTGGTGCCATTTCCATGCCAGGTTCGGCCACAAGGCCAGGTCCTGTCGCCCGCCTTGTACTTTTGGCAGGTCGGGAAACGACCAGGCCGGCGCTCGCTTCCTGCCATGAGCGTCGGCCATACTGGCAGCCTGTTGTTCATCACGGACACCTTATCCGGGCGCCGTTACCTGTGCGACACGGGAGCGCAGGTGAGTGTCGTTCACGCCGGTACGTCCGACAAGCAGTCCGCGGGCCGGGGCCCCGCGCTGCTTGCCGCCAACGGTACGTCCATTCGCACGTATGGAAAACGCTGCCTTTCGCTGCGGTTCGGAGGGCAGGATTTCCGATGGTCGTTCGTCACTGCCGACGTGCCTATGGCACTGCTCGGCGCGGACTTCCTGTGTGCCAATGGTCTACTGGTGGACGTCAAGCACAGAAGGCTTGTCCAGGCTGAGACGTTCAGCTCGCTCGCTTGCGTGCTGCCCGCCTCGTTGAGCAGCTCCCGGAGCGGCTCATCGAGCGGCTTGCTGAGCGGTTCGGTTCCGGCCAGTTTCATCTGTACGCTTCCGGCAGCGAACGAATTCACCCGCCTCCTCGCGGGTTTCCCGGCCCTCACGCGGCCCACCTTCTCGGCGGGGGCCGTCAAACACGGGGTGGAACACCACATCCCCACCGCCGGGCCACCGGTCTACGCCCGGGCACGCCACCTCGAGCTGACGAAGCTCGCCATAGCTAAAGTGGAGTTCGCTACGCTGGAGTGGCTCGGCATCGTGCGGCGCTCCGAGAGTGCTTGGGCGTCGCTGCTTCACATCGTGCCAAAGCCCGGCGGGGGATGGCGACCATGCGGGGACTACCGGCGCCTCAACGACGCCACCACCCCCGACCGCTACCACGTCCCCCACATCCAGGACTTCTCCGCCCGGTTGGCGGGCATGTCCTTCTTTTCGAAGGTGGACCTCATACGCGGCTACCATCAGGTCCCCGTCAGGCCAGAGGACATCCCGAAGACGGCGGTCATCACGCCGTTCGGCCTTTTCGAATTTCTTCGGATGCCCTTCGGTTTGAAGAATGCGCTCAGGCTCAGGCGTTCAAGCGCCTAATGGACAGCGTCTTGCGCGACTTGGATTTCATCTACGTGTACCTGGACGACATCCTCGTCGCCAGCGCGTCCCGCGAAGAGCACCTACACCATCTCCGCACGCTCTTCGAACGTCTGGGCCAGCATGGCCTCATCGTGAACCCCGCCAAGTGCCGGTTCGGCGTCGCCGACATCGACTTTTTGGGGCACCGCATCACCAGGCACGGGGCCGTCCCACTACCGGCCAAGGTGGAGGCGGTGAAGGGGTTTCCGCGCCCCCGCACGATCAAGGGGCTCAAGGAGTTCCTGGGCATGGTAAACCTTTACCATCGGTTCCTGCCCCGCATCGCCCAGCTCCTGCGCCCCTTGCACGAGGCCCTCCGGGGCAAGCTGGGCAAAGGTGACGTTACCTGGACCGAGCAGATGGACGCGGCGTTCGCGGGCACGAAGCTCGCCTTGGCTAACGCCACCATGCTCGCGCACCCGGCGCCCGATGCACCGATCGCCCTCACCACCGACGCCTCGGACTACGCGGTGGGCGCGGTGCACGAGCAATGGGTGCGTGGTGCCTGGCAACCATTGGTGTTCTTCAGCCGGCAGCTTCGCCCGCCCGAACGCCGCTATAGTACCTTCGACCGCGAGTTGCTCAGGCTTCACCTGGCGGTCAGGCACTTCCGCCATCTCCTCGAGGGCCGTGCGTTCACGGCCTTCGTCGACCACAAGCCACTGGTTTTCGCGATGGGCAAGGTCGCCGAGCCGTGGTCGGCCCGGCAGCAGCGTCACCTCTCGGCCGTGTCCGAGTACACGACGGATATCCAGCACGTCGCGGGGAAGGACAACCCGGTGGCGGATTGCCTTTCCCGGTCCGTCGCCCACGCAGTCCACCTTGGCATCGACTATGCCCGGATGGCGGTGGACCAGGCCGCCGACCCCGGCGTCCAGGCCTTGCGGACCGCCGTCACAGGCCTCCGCATCACCGAGGTGCCGTTCGACGGCGCGGCCCTCTTGTGCGACGTCTCCCTCGGGTGGCCTCGCCCCATCGTGCCCTCGGGCTGGCAGCGCCAGGTTTTTGACGCCATCCACGGCCTGTCCCACGCGGGCACGAAGGCCTCCCAGAGGTTGGTCGCCGACAAGTTTGTCTGGCATGGCCTCCGGAAGGCCGTTCGCGGCTGGACCAGGACGTGCCTCGCGTGCCAGCGCGCGAAGGTGCACCGGCACACCCAGGCCCCATTGGCCCCGTTTACGGTGCCGGCACGTAGGTTCGACCACGTGCACGTGGACCTGGTGGGACCTCTGCCCCCCTCGCAGGGCTTCACCCACGTCCTCACCATGGTGGACCGCACCACCCGGTGGCCGGAGGCCGTGCCTTTGGCACCGACGACGGCGGCGGACGTCGCGCAGGCGTTCATCGCCACCTGGGTCGCCCGGTTCGGCGCCCCCTCGGACATCTCGTCCGACCGCGGCCCCCAGTTCACCTCGGAGCTCTGGGGGGCGGTCGCGCGGGGGCTCGGGGTCCAGCTGCACCGAACCACGGCCTACCACCCCCAGGCCAAAGGCCTGTGGGAGCGGTTCTACCGCTCATTGAAGGCCGCGCCCCGGGCCACCCTCCGCGACGGCGGCTGGGTCGACAGGCTCCCCTGGGTCCTGCTGGGCCTCCGGACGGCGCCCAAGGATGACCTGCGCACATCCGCGGCGGAGGTGGTCTTCGGACAACCGCTGCGGGTGCCGGGCGAGTTCCTCCCCGACCCCACAGCACCATGGTCCGCGGTGCAGGAGCGCTCCGCGCTGCAGGAGACCGCCCAGAGGTCCGCCCCGGTGCCGACGGCGCACCACGGGCACCCGCCTACGCACGTCGTCCCGGAGCTTCGCACCGCGGAGTACGTCTTCGTCCGGCACGATGCCCACCGGACACCACTGTGGCCCCCGTACGACGGGCCTTTCCGCGTGCTGGAGACCGGGGTGAAACATTTCACCTTGGACATCGGCGGCACTCCCAACCGCGTCTCAGTGGATCGCCTCAAGCCGGCCCACCTCGACGTGGACCACCCACCGCCTGTGACTCGGCCCCCGCTTCGGGGCCGCCCCCCTGCGGGCGGACCCCCGGCACCGCCCAGGCCCGCCGGCACGCCGCCCCCCTGTCCTGCACCGATCCCGGGTGCAACCGGAGGCATCCCTGCACCCCGGATGCCGCCAGTTGCCAGAGGGCGCTTCGGCCGGGTCATCCGGTTGCCCCGCAAACTGGCCCTCCAGGTGCGCGGGAATTCTGGAGGGGCGCGTGTGGCGGACACGAAAGCTCACTGGCGTGAGGGCATCATTCCACGCACCAAGTGGGCGGCGGCCACGCCCGAGGGGTAGGCGTGGCCGCGGGATATACACCGGGTGCGCAGCCTGTAGCGCTCCAGTGCGGACGAGTGAGCAATGAATAAAGAGCTCGATGATAACCAAAGCGTTGTGGCCTACCTTTGTTCAACGTGTGTGCTCCCGCACCACAATATCAACATTTATGTCAGCGAATGTCAATCGCGGTGTCAGTATTTGATGAACTTATAAAGACTTAGGTGAGTTATAAGTGTGACAAACATGTGCACGGGATTCTTCCCAGAAGAATGAGTGGTCGCATTAGCTTGTACGACTGAAAATGAGCGAGTTTGTTTTGACGTTTGGGCCAGTTTTACATGTTGTATCCCAAAGGAATGAAACGAACGTTTTTCCTGGCTTACTATTTTATTTGAAGTCACACATGCCTCAAAATACACTCACCTATATGGAATTGAACGCTGAATCCGAAAATGTAAGTGAAATTGCCTTGTTTTTTTAAAACATTATCTTCTATATATATTATATATATATATATATATATATATATATATATCTGTGCAGTGTCTGTCTTGTGTTGTCTTGTTTTGTGTTATCACTGAACTACTCCCTCAAACTTTTGTGAAATCGTACTATTCCAACTTGACCCACGGCGGGAGTATGCGCGCTACTGAGTGGCGTTCTAGTTGTAGTAGTAGTAGTGGTAGCGATATTTGTAGTGGTGGAGGTTGTAGTACTACTAGTAGTCGTGGTAGTGGTGGTAGTAGTAGTAGTGGTGTTTGTAGTAGTAGTGGTGGTAGTAGTTGTCGCAGTAGTAGTACTGGTGGTATTTATAGTGCTAGGAATAGTAGTGGTGGTGATAGTAGTAGTCGTATTTATAGTGGTGGGGGTAGTAGTGGTGGTATTTGTAGTGGCAATAGTGTTAGTAGTAGTTTGTTGTAGTAGTAGTAGTAGTTGTAGTAGTTTGTTGTAGTGGTAGTAGCTAGTTGTAGTAGTGATGGTGGTAGCAGTAGTTTGTTGTAGTTGTAGTCATAGTGGTGGTGGCGGTGGTGGTAGTTTGTTGTTGTAGTAGTAGTAGTAGTAGTAGTAGTAGTAGTAGTAGTAGTAGTAGTAGTAGTAGTAGTAGTAGTAGTAGTAGTAGTAGAAGATAAATGGGGAATTATATTGATAAAATAAGGTGCAAACTGCATTCGTGTTTGTTCAAGGAACGTTTTTGCTCCAACAAAATTAGAATTGCTCTTCAAATATTGTTGTTTAAAGTTTTTAAGATCAAAAGTTTGGAAGTAAAATGTAGTTGTGAAGTTACGTGTTTGGCCTCGAAGAGTGCGTGCGGTCTGTGTGTTCTTCAGGTTGAATGACTCGTACAAACGGAAATTTGTTGAAAGGGAATTTTCTCTATAAAGATGACCATGAAATGAGCATGACTAAACGAGGATGACGTGTATGATTACATCTCTAATAATGCAGTATATGATCTTTCATTAGGGTAAATGGCTTGAAAATCAGAAAAGTCCATCAAGATGGCGGCTAATTTGTCAGTTACAGCGAAAACAGCTCATGAAATACGACAGGTGGCTGCTCGATCTTGTCGTTGTTACTTTGTTATACTTTGTGACAACATCCTGCAAAGTAACACTCTATAGTCTGGAACAAGTAAAATGTACCTGTCCTTTAACAATACAAACCAAACTATTGGAGATATGGCGACCACGAGGCTTCTTCAGGTACCCATGGACGGCCTGACCCTCAAACATACCTGACCTGCATTGACCTGACCTGTACCTGTAGTTCTACATTCAATACCATCGTTATATTCACAAGAAATTATTAATTCGCTACTCATTCCCCTACAGCCTACACCGTGTCTTCATTCTCCACCTGGTTTTGCCAACCCTCGAGCCATCGAATGTGCAATTCCCTCCCATTGTTTACCTGGCAACAGCGTTCGTGGAGCAGCCACCACCACTTCAAGGCCCTCCACTTCGTGGCCGCAAGAGACAGAGGGAGGAATGGCCTGGGAGGAGATGAAGCAAATTCTGAGGGTAGAGAGAGAGAGGGTGCTCTTTGGGTTGAAGGATAACTCCAAACCGCACCACGTGCCTTGTGGGTGTCGCAGCCGCTTAAAATAACCGAAGCGAGCAGCAGATACCAAAGGGCGGGGGACACGTTCACCCCACAAAGACTCTGCTCCAGGCATCTATCGGTTTTGTCTGTGAGGGTTTCCCTTTCTGCCCACAAACGTAACCACCCATCAATTCTCACGGGCAGAACGCGTGTATGCCTCGGAGGCTCGTGTGCGCCTACCTGCGCACCTTGCCTGTTACAGGTGTCACTTTAGTGTCTGAAACCAGTTAAGTGACCGTCATGTACCGCCCCCGTTTGGGTGGTGGTCCGTGGTAATGCCTTGTGGAGGTCTTTAACTATTTGTTAATGAAATTGTACACGTATCGCTATGGAGACGAGAAACGAATGCTGCATGGACTACTTTTGGGCCAAATTACATATGGGCTTACCTTGTTGAGCAATAAAGGTATCTATGGTAATCGATACATGAATAGTGAGAGCATGTTCGTTACCTGCGTCACTGAAGGTTGATGGCCTTTGTCTGTTTGTCAATCACCTACAAGTCACAAATTTTAAACCAATCTTCATGAAACAGCAGCCAATGGTAGAGTTTGTCAGAAGGAAGAAGCTTATTGATTTTGAGGTCAAAAGGTCAACATAGGCCAAAGGTCAACAACTTTGTCGAATTTCTAAAATCCTCAATTTTCATCCGTTTGACCTGAAATTTAAAGAGAATTTGCATATCAGGTCACTGAAATCAACCACCAATTAATTTTGAGATCAATATAGGCCAAAAGGTAAACATAGGCCAAAGGTCAACAACTTAGGTGGCATTTCTTAAAATCCTCAATTTTCATCCGATTGACCTGAAATTTAAAGAGAATTTGCATATCAGGTCACTGAAATCAACCACCAATGAATTTTGAGAGCAATATAGACAAAGGTCAACATAGGCCAAAGGTCAACAACTTTGTCGAATTTCTAAAATCCTCAATTTTCATCCGATTGACTTGAAATTTAAAGAGAATTTGCATATCAGGTCACTGAAATCAACCACCAATTAATTTTGAGATCAATATAGGCCAAAAGGTCAACATAGGCCAAAGGTCAACAACTTTGTCGAATTTCTAAAATCCTCAATTTTCATCCGATTGACTTGAAATTTCAAGAGAATTTGCATATCAGGTCACTGAAATCAACCACCAATTAATTTTGAGATCAATATAGGCCAAAAGGTCAACATAGGCCAAAGGTCAACAACTTAGGTGGCATTTCGGTACCTAATTTCCACCCAGGTAACACACCGTATCACCTTTAGGTTAATATAATCCATTGCTTAATATCCAACAACACAGATCAACACTATACTCGTCTTCATGAGGACGAGTGTTCCATTTTACCCTGTACGCGTGAAGCAAAAAGCGGGGTTAGCCAATTGGGTTACTTTGTCTGTCTGTCCACAAATATCAGTTTATGATCGAGGACCAACTTGATTTCAATTTAATGGAGTGAGATATTTAGCGGTGAATCCGCTTCAAAGCTTCAAAGTGAATCCGCTTCAAAGGGAAGGCTTTGTCCTTCCATCCATCCGTCCGTCCAAAATGAAGATTAACCTTTCAACCCACCGTGTTTAATTGTGAAAAGTTCTAAAGGGTTCCAAAAGGTTTCTAAAGGTTAATTTTAATGGGTTCTGAAGGATAATTCTAGAGGATTCTAAAGGGTAATTTTCATGGGTTCTATCGGGTAATTCTATTGGGTAATTCGATGGGGTAATTCTAATGGATTCTAAAGGGTAATTTAATGGGTTCTAAAGGGTAATTCTAGAGAGTTCTAAAGGGTAATTTTTCATGGGTTTGGACGGATAATTCTGGAGGATTCCAAAGGGTAATTTTAATCGGTTATATAGGGTAATTCTATAGGATAATTCTATATGGTAATTCTATAGGGTAATTCTGTAGGGTAATTCTAAAGGGTAATTTAATGGGTTCTAAAGGGTAATTCTAGAGGATTTTAAAGGGTAATTTTAATGGGTTATAAAGGGTAATTCTAAAGGGTAATTCTAAAGGGTTTCACTCGTTTCTGGCCTTCACCTATTTCTTATTTAAAATGCCAAACTGAAGCGCTTCCTTCAGACATGGGTGCAATTTTTTTAGTCTGTCTGCCTGTCTGGTGGTCAAATAAAAATGACAAGGAGAAAAAGACATAAAATGTCATGGGCCCCGTGGTTGTAGTAATTTTGCTGTGTGGAGTTCAAGGCCACCAGTCGGCCATCTTTGATCAGATTACATAACAAAACCTTATGCATATGTATACTCTCAGGTATTGTCTTTGTGCCAAATTTGAATAAAATTGGTACATGCATGTCCGTCAAATAGTTGGAGACACGTTTAAGTAACAAAAAGGCCGCCAGTCCGCCATCTTGGATCTTATCTCGAAGAAAAGTGACGTGCATATGTAAGCCATCATTCATTAATCTGTGTGCTAAGTTTGAACAAGATCGGTAAAAACAAGTCCAATAAATGGTTGCAGACGTGTTCAACATCGGGTTTTTCAACACTGCCAGTCGGCCATTTTTGATCGCATCATGAAACAAAAGAATGTGCCTTTGTGTATCATCATGTATTGTCTTTGTGCCAAGTATGAAAACAATCGGTCCACACATGTCCGAGATATGGCACTGATGCACGGACGGACGGACGGACAGACAGACGAGACTCAATCCATAAGCCTCCGTTTCGTACTAAGTCCAAAGGGAGCTAAAAATCATTCCAAACAGGAAAGTTACTGTTTTTAGCGGCATCATAAAGGACACAAACAACAGGCACGAATAACTAATGTAACGTGTTAAATAAGGTGGTGTGAAAGATACTGTATCAACCGCGTTAAACTTCTGGATTTTTTTTTCCCATTTAAATTATTTATTTTATTTCAATTGAGTTATATACCTGAACACTGTAGAACACAAATTGCCTTTTTCGCACTTTCACAAACCTTTTAATTCAGCAGTGTTTGGACAAAATATTATGGCCTTTTACATCATCTCGACCAATCAAATTTGCTGCTCGCGGACACGCCCATGTCCATTTTTTCTCAAGACTGCACAGGTCAAGGTGTTCTATGAACTTTAGTGAGATTAGTTAACCAATTTCAACGTAATACTGGCTGTTCCAAAAGTCCGGAATCATAGGGATATTTATTTTACAACTTCATTATAATAACAAGCGTGAATTGGCTTGCTATGCTCGTCTTATCACATGTCGCTACAGAGGCATATGCTTGTATTAACTGAGGATAATGACTGTACATGAGTCGCTGTGTTGTCATGATTTACACCAATCATAATTAATACAAACATTCCTTTGCACACATTTATTTGTAATATTGGTGATATTATTTATTTGTAATTTTTTGTAATATAAAAAGCTCTAAGTGTTCTAAAGCTTTAAATGGTCAAGAGTCCAAGCTGTCTAATCGGTCGTAAGGGGTCTAAAGGGACTTAAATCGTGTAACCATCTAAAGATTCTAGGGGTCTAAAGGGTATAAAAGGTCTAAATAGTGAAGGGACCTAAAGGTGACTGAAGTGATGAAAGGGTCTTAAAGGTAAAATGGGTCTTAAGGGTATTGGGGGTCTTACTTCAGGATCTTGGGGAATTCAGGGTCTTACAGATCTTTGGAGTCTTAAGGGCCTTCAGGGTCGTCGAGGTTATATGGGTCTTCGAGGTCTTAAAGGTCTTTGGGGTCGAAAGGCTCTAAAGGGTCTTTTGGGTCTTCAAGGTCTTTGGGGTCTTAAGTGACTTAGGGTCTATGTGGTCTTCAGGGTCTTTGGGATCTTAAGGGTCTTTGGGATCTTAAGGGTCTTCAGGGTATTAAATGGTCTTATGGGTCTTGCAGGTCTTAAGCATCTTGAAGGGTCTTCAAAGGTCTAAGCCCTAAGGGGTCTCAGCAGTCGAAAGGGTCGAAAGGTATATTCCAACAGTACGTAATTAATAGACATATAGTCACATGGCTTCACAGACGCCGTTTTTATGCCTCCGTCCAACTTCGGGGTCGGCATTATGTTTTTTAGTTGTCCATCCGTCCATATGGGCTAAACCTCATTTTTCTCAGCAACCACATCGCTGATTGAGACGAAACTTTCAGGGTAGGGGTGACACATATGCAGAATATTTTTATGATAATTGTGACATCATAGGTCACGTGGTAATGCAGCCATCTTGGATTAAACGCAAATAATTAAAAAAAAATATTGTCGTGTGACTGCTCTCAGTTAAGACCGAGATTAAGCCACGGATGGAAACTAGCATTAATGAAGGCATTGTTCAATTGATGGCGGATAATAAGCGATGAGGAAGAAGAATACCAACTTACCTGGACGGCCTTGATGATGTCTTCACCCTTCGAAAAGAAACTCAAACCGAGGTGGATTTTAGGTAGAAAAATAAACATGGCTTTATTGCCGTAACCCGATACAAAGAACGCGACGATAAATACTACAATCTAATTTGGGATCCCACACACCAGATTTCAACAACAGACAAAGGAATATATATCATAAAATAAAGGGGTCATCGTGCGTGTGTGATGCGGGCTTATCTTTGTCTGGCTGTGTATGTCAGGAATCATCAGGCCCTGAGCTCGTCGTCTGAACACGGCTCCGGTTGGCGGGAAGAAGGCCTCGACGTGCCCCCGTTCACTAGACCTCGATAAGGCCCCCCCCCCCACCCCCCACCCACCCCTGCGAAGTGAGCGAGCGGCATGCAACCTGCCTCCTCAGCCATGCAATGTCCTCACGGATTCGGCACGGAACTGCGATTCACCCAACGTTCGGATCAGAAAGGAGAGAGGGGGTCGAGGGTGAAGGAAGGCGTGAGAGCAGCAGGAGAAACAGGGAAAAGCGTCTACGGCGAGGAGAAGGACGTCCGGGCACAAAGGAACCCAGAAAACGAGAAGACAAAATGTCAGCCAGCGAGTTGCTTTATCGCTCGTCGTCTGACATCACCGGCCCTCCCTACCAATCAGTCAGTCGCTTCTTGGCTCGCCCCTCGCGTCCCCCAATCCGAGGGAAGCTTCTTGCCCCTCCCCTGGCCAATCACCATTCCTTTCTCACTCCACCAATCGGCGGCCTTCATCCTGTCTTGTGTCTCTATTGGTGGTGTCTTGTCCAATCACTGCCCCTCTGGGCGTGGCTCTTGGCCTGCCTGACCGATGAGTGTTGCTATGCAAGTTGGTGATGTAGCTGGCTGCAGTTCTATTGGCAGTGTCCCGAACTGGCTTCCAGTGAGTTTTATTATTAGGGGGGATTTAAGTAGTGCGTGTGGTGTAACTAATGGGCCTAACTAATGTCTATGGTGCGTTGCCATATGGGACAAAGGAATGATCACAGAGGGAACAACATACAAGGGAATTTTACCCTTATGCCTCATCTAGTTACAAGCCCCGTCCCCTTGTGATGGGGACGAATAAACACTTAATCCGAACAAACTGCCTAAACAGAACTTATTACATGTGGGGTTCCCCATCACGCCAACTGGAGCATGATACCTACACAGATCTACCTAACTCTATATATGTCAATACCCCAAAATTCATAACAATATTTCTCGGAAACCGCTGAATGGAAAAATTTGAAACTTGGAACATTGTCAAGTACTCCCAATGGGGAACAAAAGCATGATGATCATGACATCATAGGTGAAGTGGTATACCAGCCAAAAATGTTTTCATCAAATTTCTTAGCCTAAAAATCTGAAATTGCATGCACATGATGCATGACCCATTTGTATTGAAATATAAAATTTATGACATCATAGGTCACATGGTTTGGCAGCCATATTGGATTTAACCTAAAACCTTAAAAAAACATTTTCTCCCAAACCACCAAATCGATTGACTCGAAGCTTTGCATGTGTCATGACTAGGCATGGTGATTTAAAGTTGATCATGAAAATATCATTGCTCATATGGTGTGGCAGCCATATTGGATTGAAGGAAAATATTAAATAATTATATCTCTTAAACCACTTGCCCTATCGATGCTGCATTTTACAAATATCATCTAACACCATTGTTGCATATCGTTTGAAAATGATGATGTCGTAGGTCATGTGGTTTGGCAGCCATCTTGGATAGAAAAATGAACCTTATCCGATCAACACGAAACTTCACAAATGTGATCTTCACAAATACATATGCTGAGTGTACATTTTTAAAGGTCATATGTCACGTGGTGTGGCAGCCATATTAGCTTGAAAACCTATATTTAAAAATCCCTTCTCTGAAACCACTTCATCGATCGATGTGAAACCTGTCATGGTTGGTGAAAATGTGATAATTGAAAACAGCTCAAGGGATTTAAATCAAACTTGTTTATTTTTAGGACAGTGAATGAGGGCATCTACACATTGTGGGACTATGCAGAGGCAAATTGGCGACACAGTCGCATTGCTCCAGTTTCGTTTTGTATATACAGTGTAGATTACTCAAATTGACTGACTGGATGGTCTAAAGGTACACACACTCGCCTCAAAGCTGTCAAGCCTGCGTTCGAAACCCGGCCCGGCTATGAACTGTCATCCTGGTGTTTCACAGGCAGGGTGATTCATCAAGGTGGGCGTTAAACTAGGCGTTATGTCTGCAGCCATTAGTTGTTGCACGTTGAAAATCCCATGGTGTCCTTTACGAAGAGTAAGTGAGTTATTGCCGGCACCCTGAAAAAAAAATACAAATTCCTGCCCTAACTACTGCCTGAAGAGGGATGGCAAACCGCCCAGCATAAGCCTTGCCAAGAAACTGTTTCAGCGGACCCAATGTTCTGATACAGAGTATGATACATCAGTCAGCCAGTTGAATCGCTCAAATTGCAAACCCACTAACACCCACTCACACATATCAATGTGTCACTTCTTGTATGTAGGTTCCTTTGAACATTTCCCAACCGACACTTCGATTTTAGCAGAACTGTTTCTGATTTCATTCGTTAGATCTTCAATAGTACGTAGTCTGGTATAAACCACCGATTCCCAGGATTCCTAAAGAAAAGAGTGAAGTGGCGTTAAGTCTAGATGACGTGGTGGCCATTTTATATTTCTCGCTCTCGCTCTCTTTCACACTCTGTCTCTATCTCCCTGTCTCTATTTTGCTCTCTCCCTCTTTCTCTTTCTCTTTCTCTCTCTCTCTCTGTGTGTTTGTCTGTCTCTCTCTCTCTCTTTTGCTTTATCTCTCTCTCTCTCTCACTATGGCTTGCTCTCTCTTATTCCCACTCTCTCACTCTCGCCACTCTCTCCCCTCCTTACACAGGAATGCTGTCCACCCAGTCTGAATCATTATTCTCCAATGAATGTATTCTTCCTCTTATTTATGATCATAATTCCCTCGTTTTCTGGAGAAAAAAACATAATGTAAATATTTAGCAAATTTCAGCAAATTTAGATTATCACAAACTATTATAACCACACGTGGCATATTTTGCCCATCGACCCTATCCTTATGTTGCAGCAAAAGGAGCACTGCCATTGGAGCAGGTGGTGATAGACAACCAGTTGCGGTGTTCCTGTACACAACCAGTAGGAACCGACATAAAATGGTGATGTAGATGTACATCGATGCCAAAAGGGATCCATCTATATTATTACCAGTAACATCAAGCACATCCATGCAAGTGGCTTATTTCCTTCTCTATAATTTTGGTGGTTATCAAGAACCTGTTGACACCCTGGACTAGCTTAGAGAGGTGGGGGATTCTTGGCAGTCAGAGGACTACCTGTAGAGGTCTGGCAGAGCAATATTCACAAACTACTGATGATGGAGCTTCAGTAGCACTCCAACTTGCTACTGTAGCTGAGGTTTCTGTACTGGGTACACTTGCATTTCACAGGATAATGAAGGCCAAAAGTATATGAAACATCTGCCTGCCTGTGTGTATCCCTGCCTGTGATACATCAGGACGACAGTTTATAGCCGGGTTGGGATTCGAACCCAGGCTAGGCAGCTTAGAGGTGAGTGTGCATACCTCTAGGCCATGTGAAATAAAAATCAGACGTCAAATGATCAGTCTCACGAATCAACCTTACCTGTGAACTCTAGGCCATGTGAAATAAAAATCAGAGGTCAAATTACAGTCTCACGAATCAACTTTGCCTGTGAATCATTTGTCTTTGAGGCCATCTTGATTCCTCTCCATTGAGTTGCTTTTAATCTCTTTTATTGAACTGAGTCTATTATATTTTCAGTTGTCACTTTGTTAGTAAGTGACTTGAAGTAAAGTCATGCTCAAATATGTCAATGTTAAGTGCAGGAAGTACATGTTACTGACATATCCAAGCAGATTTTGCCAGTCTGCTCTGTTCCTGATCAGACCAGTACAGATCCGAGCAATTCTCTTTCGATGGAACTGGCAACACCTATGTATGGAAAAGGATGGTGAAGCATTTTTACCAGATTGTGTGGAAGCAAACACTTCAACTTCAGGAATCTCAGGAGAAATGACCTAGCTGGTTCATTAAACACCATAATGGAGGGGTAATTTGCCTGCTCCACCTGGTCTGGTATGCATGCACACGATGCCAGTCCTCACACTGGACTTGAATCTTAATGCTCTCTCTCAGGTAACTTGAGATGGGCACTAAAATGCTAACCTATGAAAAGACAGAACTCCAAAGAAATGTCTCGATTAAAATTAAATAAATTAAAAATAAGCCTTAAAGGGGAACCCAAACGCTCAGCTCACCTCCCTCGACATTATAATCCATCCCTTGATACCCTACAAAATAGATATGATGTGTCTTTTTCCGATTATAAATCGAAATCTTACACGAGCCTCGACTTGGTATACAATTTTTTTTAACTTCTTCTTCTTCACGATTAGCTGTGATGTCGCACAATGAAGCTGAGCGCCACTTCCGTATTGTATATGGGTTACATCACAGTATGATTTAACTCAAACGGCACATAATTTTCAAATTTCTACAAATATGCCTCATTGAAGCGTCATTGGTGGTTGTAGTAATACAAACCGAGACTTGTTTCATGCAACACCAATGGCCAAAAGATCCGAGGGTTACCAGAAATTGGACGAGGTTTGTCCAAAATACCCAAGTGTGGACCAGGCCTACAATATGTTCGCTTTTCTGTTCGGAACATTTTACCATGCACTATTATGAAACAACAGAGATGGCGAGAACTTGTTGTTATCCATCATGATTGAGAGAGGATGATGGCATCCCCACGATTAAGCAGAAGAAACAACCGTCGCTCGAAACTGTGGCACCATCTCCGCCGAGCTACCAGCATATGGATACGGGTGATTTGAGTGTTGAATCTACACCTGTGTTTGTCTGCCGGGCCACCGATCTCACCTTGCTAGATGTGATGGGTAACATCGCTGCCACCTTGCCCTACACATCTGAAGAACTCAAAAACCCTGGCTACCAATATCCACGATCACCGCCCCCCCCCTAACCTCCCCCCCCCCTCCACCATCTCCCCTCAATCCCCCATCAACCGTCACCATAGCTAACAATACCCACGATTACCCCACGACCCTCTCCCCTACTCCTCTATCATCCCCCCATAATCCCCCATCACCCCCACAATCACAATCACCATCCCACACGACCATT
The DNA here is from genome assembly GCF_964187855.1 of Myxine glutinosa. NCBI lineage: Eukaryota > Metazoa > Chordata > Myxini > Myxiniformes > Myxinidae > Myxine > Myxine glutinosa. Next base: position 49,565,133 of record NC_136263.1, on the reverse strand, counting down.
CGGATAAAATGACATAACCCCTGTGGTTTTAGTAATTTTGCTGTACAGAGTTGAAGGTCGCCAGTCGGCCATCTTTGGTCGGATTACAAAACAAGATCTTCCACATTTGTGTACTCGCATGTATTGTCTTTGTGCCAAGTTTGAACAAAATTGGTCCATGCATGTCCGAGAAATGGTTGGGGAAACTTTTAAATAACAAAATGGCCGCCATTCGGCCATCTTGGACCAGATCTTGAAAAACAATGATGTGCATATGTAATGTTACGTGCTCCTCCCCGACCCCCTGGTCACGGTGTACCTCCGAGCCCCGAGAGGAGTCACGGCAGAAAAATGTGTTATTCTGTGTGTCAAAGATCAATGGAGAAGCCACCCCAATTATTACTCACAAACAAATATTGTATTGAGATCACACAAGAATAACGGTACAACAACAATAGTATTCAAAAGTACAATCAATATGTCCTATGATGGTACCATCAGTTTTGCAATATATAACTCACTGTGCTCCAAGTAAGTGTAACCAAAACATTCCCCAATGTCTCTTATTCCCGGCTCCAAGACGAAGTTGATTCGCTCCAGCGATCGCTAGAACGATGTCCAAACGACCAGAATCCCGTGTGGATGGCCAGGGCAGTCATACAGCCGAAGCTGTACAAAGGCGCCCTCAAGGCGACTGGGAAATCCAAAGGCGCCCTACAGGCGACCGAGAGATCACACCCTCGGGTATGGATGAATTAGCCTTCAAAAATCCACGTCATACACACGCCCCAGATCGACGTCTGAATGCGGGGAGAATTGGCGAAAATAAACAAAACCGCAAGCGAAGCACAAACCCTGCGTGAGTCAAAATGGCCGACGACCCGGTCTCGTGGCGCACGGCACGGCGATGATTCTCTCCTGAATCGATCGCAAAACCTGACATGCAGGTTGACCTGTCACAGCGATGGCAACTCCGTCGTAGGAATTCCTCTCCCGGAAACCCGAAAGTTCGCTAGTGACTCTGGCTCGCCAACGTTCGCTTCAGAACCCGGAGCAACTCGGCTTTCTTGTCCGACTCATTCGCTCTGCCCTTTTTTCTCTGCTTCTTCTTCTTCGTCTTCTGGTTCCCGATCCGGTTTCATTTTTAAAACATTCCTTTTACCTTTTGAGAATAATAATTGCTATTTCCCTCAAACAACAATAATAATAGTAATACATGGAACCAGAAATGTCTCAAGTGGATGAAAGCCACCACAACGGAAGTGATGAATCCGTAACACTTCCCCCCCTCAAGAAAGAAAGTTTGAACATCGTGAAAACTTTCTTTGTAGGCAAAACTCTTCCAACAAACAAAAGTAAACTCACACCCAAATCATCAATTCCTGTGAGCAACGATAATCAATATTTCCCAAAAATAAAGCAACAAAACTTCAAACAACCTACAGATATCTCCAAAGTTAGTTCACTCTGGACAAAGCATCCGCAACGACATTGTCCCTGCCCTTTACATGCTCAATTTCCAAGTTGAACTGCAAAGCCAAACTCCATCTCATCAACCTCTAATTTTATTTTTCATTTTTTTGAATGAAGGTTAAGGGGGTGTGATCAAAAATCCAAAGTCCAGCAAATCTATAACACTTTTTAGGGAGGCCGAGCTGAGAGGCAGGTTTAATGGTGGTTGGGTGGTGAGGCCTGGAAGTATTCACTACATGGACGCCTTTAGGAACGTGGAGTTCACGGTTAATCCATGCAGGAAAGTTCACTACATGGACACCTTCAGGAACGTGGAGTTCGTGGTTAATCCGTGTAGGAAAGTTCACTACATGGACGCCTTTAAGAACGTGGAGTTCACGGTTAATCCATGGAGGAATCTTGGCTCAGCTGCTCCGCAGCATTCAGTGCTTCAACTCTTCCTAACTTTCATAATAATCATGGTTGGAACGCTTGTCGCTGTAGTCACGTGAATAGCGGTCTCCTTCTCAGCCACTACCCTGATAACCATCCCTTCGGGAGCTGCCTTAACTCTGGGAGCCACCATAGCAATATCGACTGCGGCCACCACCAAAACTACTACTCCCACCCCGGGAGCCATAGCCACCCCTGAAACTACCTCCACGTTTTCCTCCTCTGTAGCCCCCTCGATGCCCATGGCCTGCCTTCTCTACTATTAAGGTCCGACCATCCAAATCCTTGCCATTTAAATCCTTTTCTGCATCTTTGGCATCCTTTGTGTTTTCAAACGTGACAAAGCCAAACCCTCTTGACTTTTGCGTCTCCCTGTCTTTTATCAGCCGCACTTCCAAGAGTGGTCCATATTGGCCGAAGACAGAGTCCAGAACAACTTCCCTGGCTTTGAAGTTCAGTCCACCCACAAAGAGCTTGCCAACATTGCCTCCATCCATGACTTGTGTGCGCTGACACTTAGTTTTTGGGTACCTGACAAGACGTGCCTGTGCAAAGCGTGACGTCAGTACCTTCCTCTTCTCTTCAGAGAGCTTCCTACCCAAAGCACGAGTCGCGGTACAGGATGGAAAGATACCCGGAATCTCCTGCTCTAACTGCGCGGCGTTATTTTCCATACTCGGCTTTTCAACAAACATCGGGTTACCAGAAACTTGACCACCGGCCAAATCATTCCCAATAACAAAAGATACTCCCTCTACAGGAAGAGTGGCTTGTAAACCTACGGTGACCGGTCCTGACACCAAATCAGACTGCAAATGGATGACATGAAGTGGAGCTTTAACATAGCCACCAACCCCCTGTAAACGAACACTAACACCAGTTGCCGTCTTCTCTGACAATGGCAAAATGCCTTCAAGCATTAAAGATTGATGTGCTCCTGTATCCCTCAATACCCTAACTGGTCTCTGGTTAGTCAAGTCTCCATCCAGTGACACAAACCCCTCTGAAATAAAATGTTTGTAACCCCCTTGAACAAGGTCGTTCTGAGATGCCGGAACTTTGGCATGGCAACCTCCACAAGACTCTGTCCTCCAAGGACGATTTCTCACATTTGCCAATGCATTCGGAGTTGTACTAATCTGACTCCGCTCCTGATTTTTCCTTTCCAGGGCATAACATTGGGACATCAAATGTCCAGGTTTCTTGCAAAAAGCGCAAGTAGGCCCGGAGGAAAAACTCGTCGTCTGCCTTGAGCCCCCCGGAAGATAAGTCTGTCTTGGAACTGTAGACTTCTTATCCCTAAGAGTCGCGGTATCAGATTTGTCCCCATAGTCATCTCTAGGCCGCCTCCACGAATATTTGTTCTCCGCCCCTGATTTACCATAACTCCCCTGGCTAACTCTAGGCGGGAAGTTAGGTTTGTGGAACCCCATCCTGTGTGTCAACGCATAGTCATCTGCCACGGTTGCTGCCTCATACAACTCTGGTACCTTCTTTTCCTCCAGATGTACTTTAATGTCCTCGTGGACACACTGTTTGAATTCCTCCACCAAGATCAATTGTCGCAACAGTTCGAAGTCTTTCCCAATCCCCTTCGAATCACACCACCGATCAAACATGGTTTCCTTCATTCTGGCAAACTCCACATGGGTCTCACCCTCCCTCTTCCTGGCATTCCGGAATTTTTGCCGGTAAGCTTCAGGGACCAATTCATAGGCTTTGAGAATGGTTTTCTTCACTATCTCATAATATCTGCACATTGGTCAATCGGTAAAGCCGAAAATATATCTTGAGCTTTACCCACCAGAACACTTTGCACTAACATAGTCCAGGACTCCACAGGCCATTTTAGCATTTGAGCCACTTTCTCAAAGTGTAAAAAAAACTTGGCTACCTCCTTTTCACTGAAGGGTGGAACCAGCCTCACATGCCTACCAACATCCCAGGTGTTCTGACTAGTTGTCGAACTAGCCGGCATGGATGTTACCTCTCCCCGTTCTTCCATTATTTGCAGCTCCTTGAGTTTAAGTTCCCTCTGACACTCCATGTCACGTTCCTTTAACTCCCTTTCGGCTCTTCTTTCCTCTGCTCTTTCCTTTTCTCTTCTTTCTTCGAGGTCCTTTTCAACTCTCCTTTCCTCTGCTCTTCTTTCCTCGAGTTCTCGTGCAGCTCTCCTTTCCTCTGCTTTTTCCTCTGCTCTTCTCTCCTCGAGTTCTCGTTCCTGCCCTGCTCTTTCCTTTTCTGCCTTCCTTTCCTCTGCTTTTAACCTTTCCTGGCTCTGCAGTTGCATCTCCAGTTTCCGGAGCTCCACATTTTCTTTTTCTTCGGGTAACCAATCCAAGGCTACCTCTGCCCATGTGCCCTGTCCCACCAGAGATTCTATCACCAATGTCTGCATCTCTGCTGCATTCATATTAACTCGGACCTCCAAGTTAAAATGTCTGGCCAATATCAAGAGTTACGATTTTTTTAACGCTTGGAACTGTGCCTCATTAGAGGACGCCGCAAACTTTTCTGCATCAAACACCATGGTGACTATCAGTTAACACCTGTTAACCTTCACACAAAAATTTCCAAATTTTTGAAAAATTTTGGAATGTTAGAAAATTACAAATTTGGGAATTTTGGGAATGTTAGGGAATTCTATCCTGGACGAATTTATCAGGGAATTTAATCCCGGACGAAGAGCCAATTTCGAGCCCCCGAGTCAATTGGACGAGCCCCCAATTTCTGTTACGTGCTCCTCCCCGACCCCCTGGTCACGGTGTACCTCCGAGCCCCGAGAGGAGTCACGGCAGAAAAATGTGTTATTCTGTGTGTCAAAGATCAATGGAGAAGCCACCCCAATTGTTACTCACAAACAAATATTGTATTGAGATCACACAAGAATAACGGTACAACAACAATAGTATTCAAAAGTACAATCAATATGTCCTATGATGGTACCATCAGTTTTGCAATATATAACTCACTGTGCGCCAAGTGAGTGTAACCAGAACATTTCCCAATGTCTCTTATTCCCGGCTCCAAGACGAAGTTGATTCGCTCCAGCGATCGCTAGAACGATGTCCAAACGACCAGAATCCCGTGCGGATGGCCAGGGCAGTCACACAGCCGAAGCTGTACAAAGGCGCCCCTAAGGCGACTGGGAAATCCAAAGGCGCCCTACAGGCGACCGAGAGATCACACGTTCGGGTATGGACGAATTAGCCTTCAAAAATCCGCGTCACACACACGCCCCAGATCGACGTCTGAATGTGGGGAGAATTGTCGAAAAGAAACGAAACCGTGAGCGAAGCACAAATCCTGCGTGAGTCAAAATGGCCGACGACCCGGTCTCGTGGCGCACGGCACGGCGATGATTCTCTCCTGAATCGATCGCAAAACCTGACATGCAGGTTGACCGGTCACAGCGATGACAACTCTGTCGTAGGAATTCCTCTCTAGGAAACCCGAAAGTTCGCTAGTGACTCTGGCTCGCCAACGTTCGCTTCAGAACCCGGAGCAACTCGGCTTTCTTGTCCGACTCATTCGCTCCGCCCTTTTTTCTCTTCTTCTTCTTCGTCTTCCGGCTCCCGATCTTGTTTCATTTTTAAAACATGCCTTTTACCTTTTGACAATAATAATTGCTATTTCCCTCAAACAACAATAATAATAATAATACATGGAACCAGAAATGTCTCAAGTGGATGAAAGCCACCACAACGGAAGTGACGAATCCATAACAGTAAGCCATCATTCATTTATCTGTGTGCCAAGTTTGAACAACATCGGTAAATGCATGTCCGAGAAATTGTTGAGGACGTGTTCAACATCAGGTTGTTTACAAATAAAATGGCCGCCAGTCGGCCACCTTTGATCGCATCGTGAAACAAAATGACATGCATATGTATACCATCATGTATTATCCTTGTGCCAAGTATGAACAAAATCGGTCCATACATCTCTGAGCTATGGTTGCGGACGCACGCACGGACAGACGAGACCCAATCCTTAAGCCCCCAATCCTGACCAAGTCCAATGGCGGCTAATAATATATATGCTTTTGCGACTCATGCGGGATCACGCAATATATCATGAAAGTATGCCACAACATAGGTCTGACGAATAAGGCAGTTGTCTTACACCACCACACACCCTCCTCTGTCCCCCAATCACCCCCACAATACCCACCACCATCTCATCCCCGCCACAATCCCCCATCAGCTGTGTACCTGGGACGGTGTAGGCTGTGCCGGATTTTTTCTGGAGTTAAATATAACTGATTTTATTTATCAATTAATACCAATACTTCATAGACCGTCAATTGAACGGAAAAACAAACCTACCAATCTGCTGTGAACATGCAACAGGCGTTTTCATCTGCACTATAGCACCACCATCTTCACTAACGCCATCTTCAACTGAATCGATCACACAAGGTTCGAAACGATAGGGATCTACAATTCCTCCGAAAGCGTTTCCATCACTGATTTTGTCTCCAATCGTTTCTTCACAATCCCACTGATCAGTTTCAATATACTGATAACCTTCAGAGTTGCAATGACGGAGGAATCGGCATCGGAAGACGAGGTCGACATGCACCGTTTCTCAATGTAAACTGCCATTTGGATCAAGGTTAGATCATGATGTGACGTCACTGCCAAAATCGAAAATCGACACTAAAGGGATATTTTCAACACTTTCTGATTGGCAAAATAATTTTTTTTTAAACTATCTTTCAAATTAGACCTTGATTAATGATTTTCAATGTTTTTCAGAAAAAAAAAATTTGGGTTCCCCTTTAAGTGAAATTACCACTGCTCCATTGAAATCTCTATCCTGCACAACATCGTGGAAAAGGTACAGGAAGAATGCAAAGATCTTGAGGTTGAGCACCTGTCGAGCCGTTAAACAACACCAGGTGGGTTGACTCAGCCTGACATCCTTCTGAGGTCAGCAAAATGAGTACCAGCTTACTGGGGAAAAGGGGCACTGCATCAGCGGAACAGCGAAACAATAATAACTACAAAGCATCTGAAAATGCAAAGCCCGCCCGCGTCCGTTTGTATCCAGACATTTTCTTCTTCTTCTTCTTCCGTCGTCTCAAAATAACGAAAACAATTTAAACAAAATAAAAATTAATGATTTTATGCAGCCCTTGAGCTTTCAATCTAACAAAACCATCAACTTCTAGCTTTTGATTGGTGAACCAATTCTGTGACCCAATATGCAAATTCTTAAAATTTCAGGTCAATTGGCCGAAAATTGATGGGTATATGCAATCTTGACCTTTAACCTTTTGATCTTAAAAAGAACAAAACAATCGGCGCCTACCTTTTGATTGGTGAACCAATTCAGTGACCTGATTTGCAAATTCTTTAAATTTCAAGTCAATCGGGTGAAAATTGTTGATTTTATGCATCCTTGACCTTTGACCTTTTTATCTAAAAAAAAAGAAAAAAGCTTGTAGTTTTTGTTTGATGAACCAATTCTGTGACCCAATATGTCAATTCTTAAAATTTCAGGTCAATCAGATGAAAATTGGTGATTTTATGTGATGCTGACCTTTGACCTTTTGACGTTTTGACCTAATTATTAATTTACCTTCTCCATATTCTCATAAAGCTTTGGTGAAAATTTGATGGCAAAACTCAAATGGTAAATTTAAATTTCAGGTCAATTAGATGAAAATTGATGATTTTATATGACGCTGACCTGTATCCTTTTGACCTTTTGGCAAAACTATTAATTTGTCTTCTCCATATTATCATAATAAAGTTTTGTTGCAAATTTCATGAAAATAGCTGAAATGGTAAATCAGTTACGGCTCGAATCGGCAGGCACAGACATAGACAAACAGACACAGACAGACAGACACACAGAAGTGATTATAAAACCCCCGTCTTCCTGCTGCGCAGGTGACGGGATAATGATAAATCAGCCTCCATCTGTTGAAAGATATTGATGGTGGTTTTCTTTTACCTTCCATGGAATAGAACTGCAAGTCACATGGCAGGTAGCTAACCCTGCAGGTAGCTTATTCTGCCAAAAACACCATCCAGCCGTGGGGTCCTCCTGGGTCTCTTACCATCGAATCCCCTTTCATTGAGTTGGTGACGGATGGTGCGAGTTGAAACTGTCGTACCTTGTGTCTGATGGTCACCTTGAATCCGTTTGGCAGTTGATCGGGGTGCTTTCTCTACCATTCAAACAATCCAGCAAGATCCAGCAATCCAGCAAGATCTGCCAGCAACCATCTGATGGTTAAACTGCCGAAATCTCGGCTCTCTGCTCACCTTCACTCTTTCATTCCTCTTTTCTCCCGCCTCTGGAACAAACTCCCACACTCCCTTCAATCCCACTCCTCCCTCCAGGTCTTTAAAACAGCTGTTCACCACCATCTCTTATCTTCCCCCATCCAAAACCTTGATCTTTTCTACCCCCACTAATTCACCCCAGATCCACCTTGTTTGAAATTCCAACTTCTTTCCTGGAAGTCCTGGCAGTGTCCATATGTTTTATGCCTCTCCCACCTCCCCCTTCCCATGCCTCCCCCCCCCAAAGCCCTCTCCCTCCCACAGATCTCTCGATGTCTCCATGTCTCTCGGTCCCTGCTCTCAAATGTTGTGTTTGTGTCCTTCCCCCTCTCTCCCCATCTTGTCTACCGCTCCCGATGTTATTTGTTTTTTGTGTCGGTTTGTCTTTCTGTGTGATTAATGTTCGCTCTTTCACGAGCCTCGATCTTGTATACAATTTTAAAAAAACAAAGAAAAAAAAAACCCCTATAATTATGAGCTGTATCCTTCAGGGTTATTTGAATTGCCTACCTGTTGAGAACTTTTTGGCAAATGAGTTTGTTACGGAGGAGTGGACCCATACGCCGAATGATGTTCGGAGGAGAGAGACAGAGGTGATGCCGGTCTCGACGAGGATGCACATTCGATATGAATCTGCGGTTTGCTTCGAGCGCCAACGCAGCGTTTGACGTTTAACGGAGCCGGGAAACTGGACACGGACTCCCATTGCTGCGCAGATCGAGCGCAGATCGAGCGCAGATCGAACACACACACACACACACACACACACACACACACACACCCCTGGCTTCTCCGCAGAACCTGCTCCCTCCTCCCCGTCTCTCATCCATCTCACGCCATGACGTGCACCGATCTCGATTTGACCTTCCCTTCATGGCGAAGCGTCGAAAGGCATATCAAATGGCAATATGTCAGCGATGGAGAAAAGGGAGGGGAGGAAAAGCGAGTGAAGAGGAAAGACAGGCAGCCCTGTCGTGTTTCCACCGACAGCTTTGAAACCAAGCACAATAAAACAAAATGTAGACCATGACGTCACAGCGTGAAGCCATTGTTTTCTGCACACGAAAGGAGCCCTGCGGTGGGATTCCATTTTTGGTATTTAAAATGTAGGCCTACCTACCCATTAGGCTCGTTTACACCACGACAGGGCAGGGCAGCGCTTAGTTGTGTTCACATCCACTCCGATCAGGCCGGTCGGCGATTGGCGAGAGTTAGCCACCAATGGCGTAGCCAGGCTTGGATCTGCTGAGTGGAGGCTCTGGTGTCCCCCTGTCATGTGACCAGATCCTCAGCTCTGATTGATGGACGTTTGTGAGGAGCATATATCTCTATATATAAAGGAGGAGTGTCTGTGTGTGTGTGTGTGTATATGTGTGTCTGTCTGGATGTCCGCTTATAACTCAAGAACTACACATCGGAGAAAAGTTTTAGACACAGATTCGGAATCAGCATAAAATCCTGGTGGTTTTAGGCTACGTTTTATTTTAATATCAATGGTTTAAAAAAACCGCGCCACCTGCAATTCCATGGTGGTTTGTGGCGGCGCTAGACGTTCGGGGTGTATTGCAATGGTTTGTCGGGTTTGGCTGTGGGTCCAGAATAGCTCCCATTTCCTCATGTTCTTCCACTTTTATTTTGATTCTTCTGTTACAACGCCTTCCTTATGTACCTTATATCCCCCCCGACGAGGCATCTACATAATTTCATGCGGCAGAATTTCGTACATTTTGAGTGAAAGAAGTGAGACGAAGTTGTAGGTGGCAGAAGAGGCACGGCCGAACTGATAGAAGCCGACTGTGGAGGGCCTCGATCGTGAGTGGAAATGGCGGGAATTGCGTTTGTATCGCAAAGTAAAGGATCTGCATTCATTTCTGAACTTGCATTGGTGGATTGTTATACATCTGCATTATTTTTCATAAAAAACTTTATGTTGAACTTGAAGGCTCCAAGCACGGACTATATATATAGATTATAGCCCTCATTGAGGTAAAAATAAAAGTAAAAATCCTGCTATCGCTTGCCAAGCTAGCCGTTCCCCCTCCTCCCTCCTCCCCTCTCCTCCTCCCCCTCCCTCCTCTTCTCCCCTCTCCTCCTCCCCTCCCTCCTCTTCTCCCCTCTCCTCCTCCCCTCCCTCCTCTTCTCCCCTCCCCTCCCCTCCCTCCTCCTCTTCCCTCCCCTCCCTCCTCCTCTTCTTCTCCCCTCCCCCCCTCTTCTCCCCTCCCCCCTCTTCTCCCCTCCCCACCCTCTCCTCCCCTCCCCCCCTGTTCCCCTCCCCCCCCGTTCCCCTCCCCTCCCCTCCCCTTCCTCCTCCCCCCCTTCCCCCGCCCGGCAATGCCGGGTACTTCCCATGGCCAGCTGTACGTGGGCTGCTCGAGGGTTGGAAAACCAAGCAATCTTTATGTCTTGGCACCAAGAAAGAAAACCAGAAATGTTGTACACCAAGAGGTTTTGAGAAATTGAAAATTGACAAAACGCCATGTAGGAAATGTACTGTGATATTGCTCTAAAATATACATGTTCTTTTCATCATATATTTGTATTATTCTTATTCAACCCGGGTGAAGCCCCCCCTCCCCCCTCCCCTCCCCCCTCTTCCTCCCCTCCCCCCTCTTCCTCCCCTCCCCCCTCCCACTCCCCTCCCACCCCCCTCCCCTCCCCTCCCCCTCCCCTTCCCACTCCATCCCCCTCCCCCTCCCCTCCGCTCCCCCCTCCCCTCCGCTCCCCCTCCCCTCCCCCCTCACCTCCCCTCACCCCTCCCCCTCCCCTCCCCCCTCACCCCCTCCCCCTCCCCTCCCCCCTCACTTCTCACCTCACCCCTCCCCCTCCACCTCCCCTCACCCCTCCCCCTCCCCCCTCACCTCCCCTCACCCCCTCCCCCCTCACCTCTCCCCCTCCCCCCTCACCTCCCCCCTACCCCCTCACCTCCCCCCTCCTCCTCCCCTCCTCCCCCTCCTCCTCCTCCCCCCCTCCCCCTCCTCCTCCTCCCCCCCTCCCCCTCCCCCCTCCCCTCTCCTCCCCCTCCCCCCTCCTCCCCCTCCCTCCTCTCCTCTCCTCCTCCCCCTCCCTCCTCTTCTCCCCTCCTCCCCCTCCCTCCTCTTCTCCCCTCCTCCCCCTCCCTCCTCTTCTCCCCTCCCTCCTCTTCTCCCCTCCTCCCCCTCCCTCCTCTTCTCCCCTCCTCCCCCTCCCTCCTCTTCTCCCCTCCCCCCTCTTCTCCCCTCCCCCCTCTTCTCCCCTCCCCACCCTCTCCTCCCCTCCCCCCCCGTTCCCCTCCCCTCCCCTTCCTCCTCCCCTCCCTTCCCCCACCCCTCCCTTCCCCCACCCGGCAATGCCGGGTACTTCCCATGGCCAGCTGTACGTGGGCTGCTCGAGGGTTGGAAAACCAAGCAATCTTTATGTCTTGGCACCAAGTAAGAAAACCAGAAATGTATACCAAGAGGTTTTGAGAAATTGAAAATTGACAAAACGTCATGTAGGAAATGTACTGTGATATTGCTCTAAAATATACATGTTCTTTTCATCATATATTTGTATTATTCTTATTCAACCCGGGTGAAGCCCCCCTCCCCCCTCCCCCCTCACCCCCTCCCCCTCCCCTCCCCCCTCACCCCCCTCCCCCCTCCCCCCCACCCCCTCCCCCCTCCCCCCCACCCCCTCCCCCCTCACCCCCTCCCCCTCCCCTCCCCCTCCCCCTCCTCCCCCTCCCCTCCCCCCTCACCCCCTCCCCCCTCACCCCCCTCCCACTCCCCTCCCCCTCCCCCTCCCTCCCCCCTCCCTTCCCCCTCCCCCCTCCCTTCTCAGTTGGACAGGTGCTGTGATGGGCCATGACCTGCTCACGGTCACATCTTGCGGGATTCTCAGTTGGACAGGTGTTGTGATGGGCCATGACCTGCTCATGGTCACATATCTTTTCCGCATATCTCACGGGATTGTGAGTTGGACAGGCGACCATGATAGGTGGGGAGGGGGTTTGAAGGCTTGGATTGGGGAGGGGATTGACACTTTCGGGTTGTGAGTGGGGGTGGGGAGGATGAAGATTCGAGGTTGGGAGAGGGAGGTTGAGGACCTTGGGTTTGTGAGGGAGTTGAGGACTTGAAGTCACATTTTACATTACGTGGAATTTCCACGGGTCTCTGCTCGTACCTGTTAATATAACGTCCCTTAATTATTATTGGTGCTCAACAAAAAATGACTCTAAAATGTAATGGTCGCATTGTTTTCGACAACCGTCCCGCAGTCCTATGGGTATGGAACAAGAAATCTCCACATCTGTCGGGTTAATTTAGCGCAAATTTAGGTCACGAACCTGGACCACTGGGGACTCCAGAAAACCACAAATCAAGAAGCACTGAAGGACTAGCAGGAAGTACATATAGCAAACCACACACTCATGGTGTAATAACGTCATGTGGGGCTCATTGGACCATCCGTGGTGTGCACCCTTGACCGACGCAACCTGACAGATGGTGATTGATGGTGCGCACCCATTCATTTACAAGGCAGGATTCCAATTCCACACCATGGACAGATGGTGATCCATGGGAATGCCTACCAGCCCATCCGATGTCCTTGACCCCAATAAATGTACATATAATGACCCCACCATTACGCTGGTGGGCCATGCTGATTAGCTGTTAACGAGCAGAAGACATTCCATGTAAACTGATAATGACAGATAAGGTCCAATAATGTAGTGGGGGATGCGGTGCTTCGGTACAGACACTGGCGGTTTCTTTGGCAGTACAGTTGATATTACATCATAGAGATTAATGATCCAATATGTACTTCGTTGGGTGGGGGAAGTTTGGAACAAACCTTTGTGTTCTTCTACTCACCCAACAATGGATGGAGGCCCTCAACATCACACATGAGATCAGGGCCATCTATCTGGACATACCTCGTCCTTTGATACAGTCCAGCATCCTGCCTTGGTCTCCAAACTCCCCATCTATGGCATCCAAGGCCAACTTCACACATGGATTACTGACGTTCTCGTCTCTCGTAATCAACATGTGGCTCTCAACAGAATCCTTTCATCTCCTCTCCCTGTCAAGGCTGGAGTGTCCCAAGGCAGTATTCTAGGCCCAGTCCTATTCCTGATCTTCATAAATGATCTTTCTGACTCTGGAAAATCCTCTTTATCGATTTGCTGATGACTCCACCCTCTGCTGTGACATCCCTCATCCATCAAACAGGCAGGCTGCAGCCTCTTCCCGCTTCAGACCTTGACAAAACCACAAGCTGGTCAAACACCTTGAATATGTCTTTCGATCCTGACAAATCTCGCACTCTCACTAGCCCAATAATCTCACTAGCCAAACCCACCGCCCTCTTTCCCCCTATATACTTCCTTAACAACCCTCTTGAGGAGGTTCAGTCAGTCAAACTACTGCGTCTCACTATCAGCCATGATCTTTCATGGGCAAACCACATTTCAAAGTTGGCCTCCAGAGCCAGGTACCGACTGGGCATCCTACATCATACAAAGTCCATCATTGGCACATCTGAACTATCTACATACAAGAAAGACCACCATCTGCAGCTTGATGGAGTACTGCTGTCCCCTCTGGGCTGGCTCCCCTGCCTCACATCTTGCTCAGCCTGATGCCGTGGAAACCAAGACCTTCAGGATAATTGAAACATCCCACAATGAAGCTGAGTCCATGAACCGTTCACTTCGCAATCACAGACAGGTCAGTGGTCTCTGTATTTTATTGCCTCCTTTCTGGTCTTGCACCCTCTGATATATCCGTCTCCCCTTCTCACTCTTCCCTCACCCTCCCCTCACCTCCCCCCTCCTCATTCCCTCTCTATCCCATACTCTTTCCTCCCCCCTCCTCTCACTCCCATTCCCTCTCTCTTTCCCTCAATCCCATTATCCTCCTCGCACCACCCTTCCATCCCGGAGTGTACAGTACAACGACACGTGGTGAGGCTTCACTCTCCCCCTCCTTTCTCCCTTCTTCCCCTCTCTCTTCCTCCCCCCCAGCCCCTATCCTCCTCTTCCTCCCGCTACCCTCGTCCCTCCTCTCTCAACACTTCCCCATTAACTCCCTCGTACTCTCTCTATCTCTCTCTCTGTCTCTCTCTCCCCCTTCTCTTAATATTGCTGTCACGAGGCGACATTGCATTGCCTGGCAACGCCAAGTACCTTTGCTAGTAATGAATAAATCCCCCAATAATGGGTAAAGATCCTGTTGCCAAATCTCAAACTGAAGCTTTTGGAGAAGATCCTTTTGATGTGCAGTACTTGCCAGCACTTCCTCCCAATGCTTGTTCACATCATGGAAGTGTCTGCCCCTTCCCGTAAGCACCACATGCCCAGAGAGACTTGCATCTGAGAACACAGAATCTAGTAAGACATGGAGTCGCTCCTCTCCATCTCCATAAATGGATCAAAAGTCCAGGAAACTGGTGAGCTTATCGCAGAGGTAGTACTTGTACAACTGGAAGAAGCTGAAGGACAGGAGGAAGTCAGTCCAATAGCCAGTGGTACTACAGCAAGAGGCGATTTTATGGAGAAAGACTCTTCGGAACCAGAAGAATCTGAAACCGACAGACTGCAGAAGATTCGTTTGAGTGCGAACAAGACTGAGTGGGGACACAGTGAGATGGGCAGTACTCAAATTGGATTATCCAATCCAAATTAACTTTTAAGATACCAAACATTTTATATGAAACTGTTCAAACCAAAAACTTTCATCTTTGACGGTATTTGATGGTACAATATTACAGCCATTAAAAACGGAATTATTCACGGGAATTTGAAATTGGAACCTTTTTTACATGGTCGTGAAAATGATGTTGGTGGGAAGTTATTTTTATTAGCAAATCGAATTTTATGGCTCTTCCTCCCCCCTCCCAATTTAATGTTTTTGTGCATTATTATATACTAGCAGGAGTACCTGGCGTTGCCCGGTGATGTTTTAATCCTGTTGGCATGTTGAGGAAATCTATTTGTTGTTTTTTTTTCTATTTATTTGTAGGTACCTAAAACACTTCCCTACACCCACTAAGAAAAATCGATATTTAATATTACCTTTCACATACCTACAAAGGCCCAGGCACCATCGAGCTTTTTTTTTTTCTTTTTTTTTTATCCCCCCAAAAAATCGAACGTTTTTTTTTTCAAAATTTTCAAAAATTTTGTTTTTGCCCAAAACACTCCCCAGCACTCACTGATGAACCTCTGACAGTTTTCCGAAGATCCATTCAGTCATCTCCGAGAAAAATGGCGACAGATATACAAACAGACAAACGACTCTTATTGGTCGTTATCTCCATCTGCGGGTTTTAGGAAGTGGGAGGAAGTTCTCCCAGGACTCAAAATCACTTCAGCCGCCATGACAGCTTTGCAAGTGGACAAGACCGTGCAATGCATTGTGGGACATTGCCATTTACCAATCAAAGGTTTATCCACATCTTATCCAGCCCTTATCCAGGGGATATCCATGCAACTGTCCTTTATCCTTCGGATAGTTAACCATAAGATAAGAATCTTAACCACAGGATAGCTCTTATCATGTGGTTAAGTTATCCGGAAACGCAACCGGGCCCAGGCCTGTAGGCATGTGCTGATTATACACTGTCCGGGTTTGTTGCCTCAGTTTCTGTTGGCTTTGTTAAGGTGGAGTATTATTAACGATGAGGGACCCCGAAAAATGTAATCAATGTCGAATAAAAATTATTAGTAAAGTTCAATCAAACCCGTCAGTACGCACAGTATTCACCTCCCTAAAACATAGCATTATGTAATTTTTGAACGGCTCCATATTGGGGTTAAGCCATCCGTGACCGTGTGACGAATCAGCTCGTTCTGATATGACCGTGGCAGAGGGTGACATGGGTAAGAGGTGTCGAGTTTTCCCAATGGCGCTGTTCATCTTTTAATAACGCATTAAACGCGCGTTTCCTATTCGGCCTGTTACTGGATTTTGTCGCAGGTTGTGACCACAGTGCGGTCATTCTTGTTCTTTCTTCAATGCTTGGTAAATTAGGTTTGACATGTCCTTGTTCAGACCCCTTGCCCGGTGACGCTGCTACAGACTCCATGAATGCCCTGCGTCAAAGCAGGTGAGCAAGGTCATCCTTCACCTTCACTGTGATCTAGACCAGTCTAAGTACCGGTACATATTGCTTAATCACACAGTCTCTATTATTAACAACTAGCAACGGTACCCGCCCCACGGGCGGGGCTTCAATTGGGAGGCCCACATGAAAAGGCAAAATATCGGAAATTGAAGGCTTTTTTTTAATTTTAAACGATTTATGTAAACATCCGTTAAATCATATCACACGCAAATCATCAAAATCTAAACAGTACATGGCGCCCATTTTGAAAAAAGATTGAATTAAAAGGGCCTCATCCTCTTTTTTTTTTTTAATCCGGACGATCAACTGGTGTTTTTTTATTTGGCCCTAAGGATGTAAAGAGCGGCTCAGTTTTAATACCGTAAAATACTTCGTGGATTTTCATGGCGGTCAATAACGTCATATTGCTTTCGTGCGTGTTAAAAACATATCTCTTCAGGTAAACTGTTTTTCGGTTTTTTTCGTGTACTTGCATTCTGAACTTGCATTCAGTTGTATTTTGTGATGAACGATGACAATGACAACAGAAGCGTTGAGATGCGGAAGAGCGCGCGACGAATCTGCACAACGGAAGCGGCCGCTACACCTGTTTCTCAGTCGCTTTGCACACGCTGCTATGTTACTTCGGAGCCGTACGTTTATATAGGAAGAGTTCGTCAGGATTCGATCTACTCTCTCCTGGTACGTAGAATTTCAACAAAAGCCACGTCACTGTTCATATCGGTAAATACTAGTACCCGACTGCAAAGCCGCAATGAGCCGGCGAAGCCAAAGCCTCTTGCCACTATTTTACCCATCACTCTGGCATCAGTAGGTTAGGTAGTTGGTAGTAGGTAGGTGTAGTAGGTACCGTGCCGAGTTCAAAATGACACCATTTGCATTCTGGATGAGATTAAAATTTATTACATTTTCTTCTTGATTAATTCGGCAAATTCCGTCTCAATTTCTGATATTTCCGGCCGTGAAAACTATCCCTGACGGCCGCGAGATTTCTAAAAAATAATTCTTCGTCAATTTTAGAATATTTGACGCCGTTTTCACCCTCCAAAACGCGTAATAAGCTTTTTTGAAATAATTTTTGAAATGCTCGAATCTCATTGGTTCCGGTGTTTGGTGACGATTTTCGTTGAAGATAACGAGGTTGATTTTAAAGTATTTTAATTACACATTCGAGGTGCATTAGATTGTGAATCAAACAAAGACGGGTGAAACAAACTCCTATTGAACGTTTTCTCAATTTTTTTATGCAAACTTCCGCATCCAGTCGATGGCGGCCTCCATTGAGTGATTTGGTTTCTGAAATATTTTTTCAAATGCTCGCATCTCATTGGTTCCGGTGTTTGGTGACGCTTGTCGTTGAAGATAACCAGGCCCGTGCGGGCCGAGGTTGGTCTTAAAGTATTTTACTAATAAATTAGAGGTGCATACGATTGTGAATCAAACAAAGACGGGTGAAAGAAACTCCTATTGAACGTTTTCAATTTGTGATGCATACTTCCGCATCCGCAAGATGGCGGCCTCCATTGCGCTTCGGAATTCTCAAGCCAAGGCATAATCAGGTTTTCGACATAATATGTACGCGTTTATTGACAACACCGGCTTCGCCAGCTACTAGTACCGACTGCAAAGCCGCAATGAGCCGGCAAAGCCAAAACCTCTTGCCACTATTTTACCCATCACCATGGCATCAGTAGGTTAGGTAGTTGGTAGTAGGTAGGTAGGTAGTTGGTTGTAGGTAGGTAGGTAGTTGGTAGTAGGTAGGTGTAGTAGGTACCGTACCTGGTAAGACTTGGTAAAAGAGAACAGCAGACAGTCCTCCCCAATACCTGCATACCTCTTGCCACTATTTTACCCATCACCATGGCATCAGTAGGTTAGGTAGTTGGTAGTAGGTAGGTAGGTAGTTGGTAGTAGGTAGGTGTAGTAGGTACCGTACATGGTAAGACTTGGTAAAAGAGAAGAGCAGACAGTCCTCCCCAATACCTGCATACCTCTTGCCACTATTTTACCCATCACCATGGCATCAGTAGGTTAGGTAGTTGGTAGTAGGTAGTTGGTAGTAGGTAGGTGTAGTAGGTACCGTACCTGGTAAGACTTGGTAAAAGAGAAGAGCAGACAGTCCTCCCCGATGGCAATACCTGCATACAATACAATAAATGTCACAAGAAGCTTAAGGAAGTAACTATACGATGTGCTAGCTTAAGGCCTATTTTTAACTGGGCTTAACATACGTTTTCACAGGAAGTGTGTAGTCTTCTAACTTCAGTCGCTGTCAGGCGCCAGGGCTGGTTCTCTGACTCTCCGAGCACGGCAGCTTCGTCCACCAGAAGACGTTAGCCTGCAGTGATTAATTCGGTGAATTCCGTCTCAACTTCGGATATTTCCGGCCGTGAAAAACTATCCGTATTTCTAAACTAAATATGTAAACCGCTTATACCGTATTTCTGGCTGTGAAAAACGATCCCATACGGCCGCGAGATTTCTAAAAAATAATTCTTCGTCAATGTTAGAATATTTGACGCCATTTTCACCCTCCGAAAGGCGTAATAAGCTTTAAAAAAATATTTTTTCAAATGCTCGAATCTCATTGGTTCTGGTGTTTGATGACGATTTTCGTTGAAGATAACGAGGTTGGTCTTAACGTATTTTAATTACTAATTGGAGGTTCATTAGATTGTGAATCAAAGAACGACGGGTGAAACAAACTCCTATTGAACTTTTTCGCAATTGTTTTATGCAAACTTCCGCATCCGGTCGATGGCGGCCACCATTGAGTGATTTCATTTTAGAAATATTTTTGCAAATGCTCGACTCTCATTGGGTCCGGTGTTTGGTGACGCGTTTCGTTGAAGATAACCAGGCCCGTGCGGGCCGATGTTGGTCTTAAAGTATTTTAATAATACATTGGAGGTGCATAAGATCGTGAATCAAACAATGACGGGTGAAAGAAACTCCTAATGAACGTTTTAAATTTGTTATGCATACTTCCGCATCCGCAAGATGGCGGCCTCCCCTGCGCTTCGGAATTCTCGAGCCAAGGCATAATCAGGTTTTCAACATAATACGTACGCGTTCATTGACAACACCGGCTTCGCCGGCTACTAGAACCGACTGCAAAGCCGCAATGAGCCGGCGAAGCCAAAGCCTCTTGCCACTATTTTACCCATCACTATGGCATCAGTAGGTTAGGTAGTTGGTAGTAGGTACCGTACCTGGTAAGACTTGGTAAAAGAGAAGAGCAGACAGTCCTCCCCAATGGCAATACCTGCATACAATAAATGTCACAAGAAGCTTAAGGAAGTAACTATACGATGTGCTAGCTTGGGGCCTATTTTAGGAAATTTTAACTGGGCTTAACATACGTTTTCACAGTATGTGTGTCGTCTTCTAACTTCAGTCGCTGTCAGGCGCCAGGGCTGGTTCTCTGACTCTCCGGGCACTGCGGCTTCCTCCACCAGAAGACGTTAGCTTGCAGTGATTAATTCGGTGAATTCCGTCTCAACTTCGGATATTTCCGGCCGTGAAAAACTATCCGTATTTCTAAACTAAATATGTAAACCGCTTATACCGTATTTCCGGCCGTGAAAACTTTACCTGACGGCCGCGAGATTTCTAAAAAATAATTCTTCGTCAATTTTAGAATATTTGACGCCGTTTTCACCCTCCGAAACGCGTAATAAGCTTTAAAAATTTTTTTTTCTCAAATGCTCGAATCTCATTGGTTCTGGTGCTTGATGACGATTTTCGTTGAAGATAACGAGGTTGGTCTTAACGTATTTTAATTACTAATTAGAGGTTCATTAGATTGTGAATCAAAGAATGACGGGTGAAACAAACTCCTATTGAACGTTTTCGCAATTGTTTTATGCAAACTTCCGCATCTGGTCGATGGCGGCCACCATTGAGTGATTTCATTTTAGAAATATTTTTTGAAATGCTCGACTCTCATTGGGTCCGGTGTTTGGTGACGCATTTTGTTGAAGATAACCAGGCCCGTGCGGGCCGATGTTGGTCTTAAATTATTTTATTAATACATTGGAGGTGCATAAGATTGTGAATCAAACGATGACGGGTGAAAGAAACTCCTAATGAACGTTTTAAATTTGTTATGCATACTTCCGCATCCGCAAGATGGCTGCCTCCAATGCGCTTCGGATTCTCGAGCCAAGGCATAATCAGGTTTTCAACATAATACGTACTCGTTTATTGACAACACCGGCTTCGCCGGCTACTAGTACCGACTGCAAAGCCGCAATGAGCCGGCGAAGCCAAAACCTGTTGCCACTATTTTACCCATCACCATGGCATCAGTAGGTTAGGTAGTTGGTAGTAGGTAGGTAGGTAGTTGGTAGTAGGTAGGTAGGTAGTTCGTAGTAGGTAGGTGTAGTAGGTACCATACCTGGTAAGACTTGGTAAAAGAGAACAGCAGACAGTCCTCCCCAATACCTGCATACCTCTTGCCACTATTTTACCCATCACCATGGCATCAGTAGGTTAGGTAGTTGGTAGTAGGTAGGTAGGTAGTTGGTAGTAGGTAGGTGTAGTAGGTACCGTACATGTTAAGACTTGGTAAAAGAGAAGAGCAGACAGTCCTCCCCAATACCTGCATACCTCTTGCCACTATTTTACCCATCACCATGGCATCAGTAGGTTAGGTAGTTGGTAGTAGGTAGGTAGGTAGTTGGTAGTAGGTAGGTGTAGTAGGTACCGTACCTGGTAAGACTTGGTAAAAGAGAAGAGCAGACAGTCCTCCCCAATGGCAATACCTGCATACAATACAATAAATGTCACAAGAAGCTTAAGGAAGTAACTATACGATGTGCTCGCTTAAGGCCTATTTTTAACTGGGCTTAACATACGTTTCCACAGTAAGTGTGTAGTCTTCTAACTTCAGTCGCTGTCAGGCGCCAGGGCTGGTTCTCTGACTCTCCGGGCACGGCAGCTTCGTCCACCAGAAGACGTTAGCTTGCAGTGATTAATTCGGTGAATTCCATCTCAACTTCGGATATTTCCGGCTGTGAAAAACGATCCGTATTTCTAAACTAAATATGTAAACCGCTTATACCATATTTCTGGCCGTGAAAAACTATCCCGTACGGCCGCGAGATTTCTAAAAAATAATTCTTCGTCAATTTTAGAATATTTGACGCCGTTTTCACCGTCCGAAACGCGTAATAATATTTTTTCAAATGCTCGAATCTCATTGGTTCTGTTGCTTGATGACGATTTTCGTTGAAGATAACGAGGTTGGTCTTAACGTATTTTAATTACTAATTAGAGGTTTCATGAGATTGTGAATCAAAGAACGACGGGTGAAACAAACTCCTATTGAACTTTTTCGCAATTGTTTTATGCAAACTTCCGCATCCGGTCGATGGCGCCCATCTTTGTGCGCTTTCATTTTCGAAATATTTTTGCAAATGCTCGACTCTCATTGGGTCCGGTGTTTGGTGACGCGTTTTGTTGAAGATAACCAGGCCCGTGCGGGCCGATGTTGGTCTTCAATTATTTTATTAATACATCGGAGGTGCATAAGATTGTGAATCAAACGACGACGGGTGAAAGAAACTCCTAATGAACGTTTTAAATTTGTTATGCATACTTCCGCCCACGCAAGATGGCTGCGCCCACTGCGCTTCGGATTCTCGAGCCAAGGCATAATCAGGTTTTCAACATAATACGTACTCGTTTATTGACAACACCGGCTTCGCCGGCTACTAGTACCGACTGCAAAGCCGCAATGAGCCGGCGAAGCCAAAGCCTCTTGCCACTATTTTACCCATCACTGTGGCATCAGTAGGTTAGGTAGTTGGTAGTAGGTAGGTGTAGTAGGTACCGTACCTGCTAAGACTTGGTAAAAGAGAAGAGCAGACAGTCCTCCCCAATACCTGCATACAATAAATGTCACAAGAAGCTTAAGTTAAGGAAGTAACTATACGATGTGCTAGCTTAAGGCCTATTTTAAGAAATTTTAACTGGGCTTAACATACGTTTTCACAGTATGTGTGTCGTCTTCTAACTTCAGTCGCTGTCAGTGAAAATTCTCAAGCTCAATCAGTGAAAAAAACATGACCCATCACCAGGGACATCTACTGCAGCATATTCCCAAAAAGAAGACAATGGTGTCACATCCGATGGCTTTACTTGGTGCAACGTAAAAACCTCTCTCAAGTTACCACGGACTGTTGTCGAATCATGTTTCAGTGATGATAGCACTGGTGGAGGTTGTACCATTTTTCCTTTCATTTCGGTTCTTTTTCTTTCTCCGTAACAGACAACAGTGCCCAAAGCAATGACGATTTAGCTTAGGAAATTTGAGCATATGATGAGAACTATTTCGAGCAGTATATGCTTACGTGTGATTCGTTTGTTTTGCACCAACCTCGTTCCCGGCGTCGCAGACGTGTCGAGGGCGCTGGTAAGATGTCCTGTGTCGAGGGCACTGATTGGCTGATTCGGTTCTCCGACGGCCACGAGATTTCTAAAAAATAATTCTTCGTCAATGTGAGAATATTTGACGCCGTTTTCACCGTCCGAAACGCGTAATAAGCTTGTAAAAAAATATTTTTTCAAATGCTCGTATCTCATTGGTTCAGGTGTTTGATGACGATTTTCGTTGAAGATAACGAGGTTGGTCTCAACGTATTTTAATTACTAATGAGAGGTTTCATTAGATTATGAATCAAAGAACGACGGGTGAAACAAACTCCTATTGAACTTTTTCGCAATTGTTTTATGCAAACTTCCGCATCCGGTCGATGGCGCCCATCATTGAGCGCTTTCATTTTAGAAATATTTTTGCAAATGCTCGACTCTCATTGGGTCCGGTGTTTGGTGACGCGTTTTGTTGAAGATAACCAGGTCCGTGCGGGCCGATGTTGGTCTTAAATTATTTTATTAATACATCGGAGGTGCATAAGATTGTGAATCAAACGACGACGGGTGAAAGAAACTCCTAATGAACGTTTTAAATTTGTTATGCATACTTCCGCCTCCGCAAGATGGCTGCGCCCACTGCGCTTCGGATTCTCGAGCCAAGGCATAATCAGGTTTTCAACATAATACGTACTCGTTTATTGACAACACCGGCTTCGCCGGCTATTATTCCATCGTGTTTGGAAAAACTGGAAAATTGGAAATAGGAAAAAATTGGAAAAACAATATAGCCTATTTTACTCCAGGGGCTCCCAGGATTATCCACCCAGAATTTCGTTGCGATCGGTTCAGCCGTTTTTGCGGTACCTGGGAACTGACGGATGGACAGACATTTGGTGAATTATAGTAAGATGGTAGTCACGTCCTTGTTGCTGTAAAATAACCCAAATGTTCGTTCAATCAAGGCAGTGCAGGATGTCAACTTTGCTATGTCTAGCAGAACCATTTCCGTACGTTTGTGGCTTGTGGATACGAGAAGTGGTTTCATGTCAAAACGAGAGCGAACTCGATGGCGTGCCGTCGCAAATCCCCGCGCTTCCCACCTAAAGCAAAGTTGAAAGATGGCAAAGGGTTTCACCAGGAATGATGTAATAACCAATTTTTGAGTTAATGTTTGTTCCTTTTTGATACCTGTCACCTTAAGTCACCCCTGGGGCATGAACCAGGGGTCATGTCCAATGTTGAATGCATATACAAAGTTCATTTTTAAAATTGTGCCCATAATTTCATTTTTTGGTATCCGACTCTTTAACCCCGCCCAAGGGGGCGGGGCTAAAAAAGATGCTGCTTTTGCGTCTTTGTGCCATGTGGTTTACCAAGTTTGGTGAATTTCTGCACAACCGTTTAGGAGGAGATAGCATGACAGACGGATGGAGTCGATTACAATTTTTCAAAAAGCGTGGGGATAAATATCGGAGCCATAGCTGATTTCCAGATAGCATTACATTTAGGTGACATGCTTTGTACAATCACAGATTTCACCAAGTTGGTGCTGCCACCGACAAAAACGTATGTTTTGTTTTCCACCCATCAGACTTCCAATATTTTTGATGAAAACTACTGGTTGTTGATGTAAGCTTTTGCTTATAAATTCGTAATGCAGATTCATTGTATATAGATGTCTCCTCAAATGAGCGTATGTAATTTGTGTACACTGGGTATTAAATAAAGAGCACAGATAAGGTGGTTCAATTCTCAAGCGTTGTTTATTAAGCAGAAATGGCCACTGGAGTGAGTGCGACCAGACATCTCTCGAACAGACACATATGTATAATCTTCAGATTTTACGAAATACCTCACCGCTTTGACGTGTCTTTCTTACTAGGATGAAAGTAGGGGAGAAGTGGGAAGAAGTAGTGGGACATTGCCTGTGACGTTACATACTTTGGACCCGTGAAGTATTGGCTTGCATTTGAAACATTTCTCACCCCCCCCCCCCCCCCTATCCCCATGCCTCACTCCCACCCCCACCCCACACAATTGAGAACAGGTTAGAGTTAGGCTAGTTCCACCAGTGAGTGTCCCATTTCTTCCCACGCTCTCCTACTGCATATGGTTGTCAGTGTGATGGTACAACGCAGCACGCACAGAAAATGCAAACCATCCCGGTAAAATTGCTTCGAAGTCTAGAATGAAACACATTGGACTGTATATAAAATCTGGGGGTGTCTTGTAAGCGATGTACATATTGGCTGTATGTCCTCATTTGCGTCTGTCTCTGGAAAATTCTGTCACAAATAATACATTGTTCAGCGCTTGTACTTCTTGGGACCTTCGATGAAACTCCAGGTGTGAATTGGGAAATTCGGGGTTGGGGGGAATTGGTGTCTCATGTCAAGCACAACAAGCGACCTTGGGATGTCTATTACGATATTGGTAGCAATCCAGGCGTACACATTGGGATCTGTGCCTGTACATGAATACACAAGTACAAAACCAGGACCATGCGCGAAGAGTGCTTCGATGTGAAAGTAAACAGTTTCTATGTACAGGAAATATGGTGACGTTGTGGGGAGGGTTTGGGTGTTTGTCCCCAAGCTAGACCTGGGCAAAGGTTTAGTGCCGGGATCACGGTGAGATCTCGGATAGGTGTTCCTGGGTCAATTTAGGATTACGGCTTTGGCTAAGGTGAAGGAAGTGGAGGATAGTGGATGGGCTGGCTCAGGGTGGCTTATGGAGGTCGTGTCCCAAGCGGATTTAAGAACTACAAGAGGAATGAGTTTGGTGGCTTTTACAACCAACTACATGCAAAAGAAATAGCAAAAGTCAAAGAGGAGCCGCCAAGAGCTGCCAGCAGCCCCAGGGGCCTGAGCAGAGGCTAAATAACCACAATGGTGGGTGAAAATTTGAAATAATTAATTCTCATCTTTAACCGTTTATCCACACACTTAGCGGTTGTTCAACGAAGCTTTCACCCACCGGTTATGTTATATACCTCTGTCAAGCCTGGCCGTGCAAATGCGCGGCGTCCGATTATTTGTACTTTCTATCATAATTATTATTTTAATATTAATGTGTGGCCCCCTAGCATAAGTGCTATGTCATCAACATACAAACACATAACTTTGTACAGAGGCAAAGAAATAACGAGTTTCAAATAAATAATGAATGCCATTTAACTAGGCAAAGAACCTTGAGTTAGAAAAAAAAACAAAGGTGGGGGTTGGGGGCAAGGAATGGGGATACAAAAATAAAACAGAAAAATTGAGTCGTTCAAAGGCGCTTCATGCGCGGTTAAATAGTGAAAATGGGGTCAAAAGCCTGTATGGATTCATGCGCAAGAGGAGGGAAGAAGCAAACGACTAGTGCAGTAGAAAAAGTCAATTATGACACCACGATGATGCCATTGTTATACCGATAAAAGTTTTCTTTGTATTGTTTTTTTTGCCTTTCCTTTCGGTCAAAAACCTTTCGTCCAGAGGGCCTCGAGTTTGGTTTTATATTTTTGAAGTACTGTACCATATTCATCAGAGACTCAAAATATTGGTGCATCTCTGATACCGGTCTCCAAATTCTTCAGTGAATGTCTGGCACAGAGCTCGAGGATGTTTAGGAGGATGGGATGAGGATGACGATCAAGATATGTATGTAACCTGCAGCCTTAGAGAAGGAGAGTCCGAGAGCGAGTAAGAGAGAAGGAGAACAGAATGCAAGGTGGAGAGTGCAAATTGAGTAGAGAAGAATAGTACATACAATCAAAATTTAAAAGAGTTGGAGGTGCACCAAGATGGTAAGGGAGATGAAGCGCACATAGAAAGGTTGTATTAGAATATAAATTATTACTTGGAAGACAAAAGATTGCTTGAAGTAGTAGCATTATAACAATGGTATGGCGGTACTAATGTGAAAGTAGGGACAGTAAAGGTACTAAAACGATCAGTATGGCCTCCAAACCACCTCATCCAAGCGACTGCCTGGAGGGGAGCTTCGATGGCCTGTCCCAGCATCTGTTTCACCGGTACCCGGCAGTCCTGACAGCAAGACCCCACGTCCGGGTGACCGTTCTCCACTCCCGGCCACCATAGGGAACTGATAAGATCCAGACGAAGCCCCGTAGTAGAGATGATATGGAGTGGAAGTGCTCTGAAACGGTGGAACCTGATTCTGGGTAGCACCAGGGTATGGTGGAGGCAGGTGGTACGTGTGGTATCTGGCTGCCGCTGCTGTTGCCACTGCCGGCATTGAAAGTGCCAGTGGAGCAGCCGAGGTTGGCGCAGCGGTCGGGTAGTGGAAGGCTGGGACGGCACCGGGATAGTGCATTCGGGGATCAGAGAAGCGTGAATCGGAGAGTGAGGAAAGGCCTGCTGCTAGTGCTCCAAGCTCACCTGGGCCTGGTATGAAAGAGAGAGGAAAAGCACAATAAGAAACTAGGAAGAGGAGCAATGGAATTTTCTCAAGATTTTAAAATTGATAGGAATACTTGGTATATAAACATGGAGTCAGGTTTTAGATGTTTGGGGAGGGAAGGGTTGGGGGGGGGGGGGGGGGTCGTGGTCATGTTGGAAGGGCTTGCATTGCTCTACAATATTCTGCGCTCTAATTGGCTGCAAAAAATTGCCAGGCCAGAAGGGTCTCTAACATGCTGCGCCGTGTAGCACAGTTGTGTCGAACGAATACAACTAATACAATGCTCAATTGCAGATGAGAGAGACATCCATGATTAAGTTGCGTGAACGAAGTGTATCGTATCGTGCAACGTATGTTGAAAACCCATCCTAATACTACCAAAACCACCGTTTAGAGGCCATTTTTCCGCGCAAAGCGAGGGTTGGCCTTTTCGGGGACCGTGGTTGTTGTTGTTTTTTGTCCCCTTTTTGAAGCAATGTTTTACGGCCGGATGCCCTTCCTGACGCCAACCCTTTTTGTCGCCTTTTTACGACAAGCAGGGAATTACCAGTGAACTGGTACTCAATTTGCCGACCTCGGAAGGATGACAGGCTGAGTCAACCCCCCTGGCGTTAATTCAGCAATCGACCGGGATTCGAACCCAGGATCCTGGGATCCTAAGCCGGCACCCTAGCCGCTAGCCTAACACCAGGGCTTCCATCCTAATACTACGAGCCACCATTATTGGTTAATTAGCAATGATATATTGTTACTAGAATTGTCTATCATGGAAAACTATCCAGCGTGGTTATGAATAAAGAAGAGAGGCAAAACATTGGATGCTGCAATGGCACTAACATAATCTGGGTGGATCTTTTTTGTTGTTTTTGCAAAGGAGTACAGTAGACTGCACTCTACTATAGGGGAATGCTTGGAGAGGGGGTCCACCTCTCATATAATTTCACCTGGATCTGCTTCTGATAGAGAAGGTTTACTGTGACGAATGTTGAAAGGGAAGGCAAGAAATTATTATTATTATTATTATTATTATCATTTTTTATATATAACAATCACATACAGCCATGTGAGGTTACCAAATACAGCTGTCACAAATAAAAGGAACTTCCTGACCCCACTGGCCCGTTCCATAACTAGGAACACCCACTGCTTAACCAGGATGGAACATGATATCTGCCAGGCTCACCAACATTGCTTTGTTGGTGTAATGCATTGTGGTCAGCACAGTAATGTACTCAGAACATTGTTCTTCACATAAACTTCGTATGAGGTTATGAACCCACTTAAAGGAGAAGTTGCCAACACAGAGGTTTTTTTTTCACTGTGAGCAATGGCATCCTGAGTCCCATACTGATAACACTATTATGTGGATGCTTCCGCTATTTCTTCACACCATCAGGACTTGCACTTTCGTTCAGCTTCGCGGGTCATCGATATCACAAGAGGGTGTCCCGAAGCATGACTTTCACTCGGTTGAGTCAAATTATTTCTCAGGTTTGGTGGTTGAGTAACACGGTAGCTTATTTCCTGTCCGTCATCCTAGTTACACCACACGTTACGAGTTGGCAAAATTAACAAAATATTTTGACATCGTTTGTTAAGATAATATCTCTGGAAAGGTTATAAATGGAACCTCATGAGGGCTCCTACTACAGGTACAGACCAAGGATTGTCCAAATTGAGGGAAGGTTACTAACTGCATTAGAGCCTTGCAAAGAATTTGCTTGGCCTGAGTAACAGCTCAAAGGCCTACTATTGCGAAATATACAATCAAATCATTAATGTTCGCACTGCAGCAGGCCCAGGTAGCAGTTTTAATTAGATAAGATGTGATTTTATCAAACTCAGGACCAGATAGTTAAGAGGTGAATATCATATCAATTAGGGATTGTGATAAGCACCATTCTCTGATAGAAAGTACATGCCGCTAACACAGCTTCTTAAGCAAGGAATACACTTGGTGGTTTGACATTGCCTCGACAAACGAAGTTCAGAGGAAGAATATTAAATTCTCCCAGAGTACCAGCAGACAAAGGCTAAAAATTTCAAAAGGTACTTTGAGGCCTCTAAAACGTCCACAAGTGAGTACAAATCGACTGCTCGGAAAGGATGGCGTACTCCACTACAGGACTGGTTACGTGCGGAGCTCTTATTGGAGTCGGATCCTATTCTGTCCCCAACCGAACGCAGATCGGAGGGCTCGAAGACGAATCTGCTACCTCTGACCTATCATGGCACTCCTTTTACATCAGTAATTTTCAATGGCCTTTATACATCCTCCAATGCCTAGACTGAGAAGATGATGAGTGCGCAGTCATTTGTGTGAAGCAATTACAAAGCAAACTCCAATTTCATTCTGTGTCACAGACAGCTGAGATCTCGGACACCGATTTAGGAGTTGTAATGAAATTGGACACCCAAAAACGTGTTTTGAGTTGGAACTTACCAGCGCGAAGGATGATAACTTTGATGTAACCAGATAAATCTGACATTTCAGAACAAGGCGAAGCTGAAATTTCAATCAAATGTTGGGAGTGGCACTTTTAAAATATTTCTGTGCGATTAACATTGTTCGTACATGTGTCATGAGGATTGGGAAATACAAGAGTCAGGAAGAGACTAATGGGATCGTTTAGCATCAGAATTAAGTCTCAAGATTGGCTATTAAGAGAATGCTCACTGCTTATTTAAAGCAATCTCAGAATATATTCATTTAAGGATCGTTTTTGCAGAGATTCATTGGAAGGACCGTTCGTGGAAGTTCAAGTTAAGTGAAGGATGATGGACGATGTCTTAGAAACTCCGCCCTTTCACGTCTCACTTACACACAATGCTGTACGTGACTCATATCAAAATGATTGTTTCAAGTGTTTACCCTGAGCACGCGGACGGAAAAGCGCGGTTAAGCACTTGGCTCACTTTGTCTGTCTGTCTGTCTATAAATGTCAGTTTATGAGCGAGGAACAACTTGATTTTTATTTAATGTTATATTTTGAACATGAATCAGAAAACGAACCTGTATTTCAGCAGTCCTTTGTCTCTGAATATGGCCCGATTGCGAATGAGCAGAGAGGAGTGAGATAAAAATTTTAAATCTGTCTGCCTGTCTAGAAGTCAAACAAAATTGAAATTCATTCTAAACAGGAAACTTAGAATTACCCTTTATTACCCCATTATAATTACCCTTCAGAATTCCCTAGAATTACACTTTATAACCCTTTAGAATTAAACATGGTGGGTTAAAAAGGTTCTTCTTCTTCATTTTTTTACAGATGGATGGATGGATGGAAGGAAGGACATAGCCAAATATTGAAGTGGCTTCACTGCTTAAACATATGAGAATCAGAATTCATGTCCTCTCATGCCCTGAGGGCAGAATAATTGCATTTTGAAAAACTAGTACACCCGTTCCCTGCAGGAGTGGCAGGAAGGGTCATTCCTCTCTGGGGTATATAGATAACAGTAGATCTAGGGTCGGGCCTCAAGAACATCGGGGGTGTGTTCAGTTACCGAGTTTCTTGTGCAGAACTCTTCAAGTGGTTTAAGCATTCGAGCAAGACTACATTCAAAACCGTCGATAAGGAACGGCTGGCTTAGCAAAGCTTAGTTAGCTGCGTGGTAACTGAACACACCCCGGATTTCCTCCCTTTCAGTTTCATGTTAAACAACATTGGTGACTGTTTCAAAAGGTAATGAAACATGTTTGTGGTTTATAATATTTTTACTTCTGGCAGGGGTGCTCCCATGACAACAGTATGATAAGTTGTTAATACACGATAACACGGCGTTTGTTCAAGGAGGAAAAACCCCTCGGGGCAATGGGATATTATTAGTATCAATATTGTTTTGTAATAATATTAATATTATGCTATTATATTTAGTGTGTTGCTAGTTTTGCTATTAGAAGCGGCTTTAGAAAAACGCCATGATAAAGCTATCTTAACATGGATTATACACCTCAACACGCAACCCCCTTAGTGGGGAAAACCCCCATTGGTGTGGGGGAGAAGTTAAATTATTGGGGAGAAGTTAAAAAGAAGTTACCGGGTCGAAAAACAATATATAGCACGATATTTCAAAACGTTGTGGACGGATTATGACAAAACCCTGTGGATGAGTTGGGTAGGTGACAAGCACAAGCCGATTAGATGTTGGTTCATGTCCGGGCGCAGATCTGGCCTATCGGTGGGATCCAAAATGGAAACTGTTCAGCTTGGTGGAGGTATGTGCTCTACTAGTGCCGTTCTAGTTTACCTTAGTTTCCCAAAAAATAGTTTCTGACGGTTGGTTCACTTAAAGTAGCATACAGTCTCAGAATATGGAGTAAAGTAGGGCAAAATCTTTCTCTCTCTCTCTCTCTCTCTCTCTCTCTCTCTCTCTCTCTCTCTCTCTCTCTCTCTCTCACTCTCACTCTCACTCTCACTCTCTCTCACTCTCTCTCACTCTCTCTCACTCTCTCTCACTCCCAATCCCAGTATACATACATACATACATAGTACACACTTCCTCCTGTTTCCTCTTGTTCATTACATTTTCATTTGGAATCGAGAGGGTGAGGGGAGGACATCTTGCATCCCTTATTCTATCATAAGATGGGTCTGATGGGAAACGTCAGGTGTTATTTCCGCTGTTCGCTTTTAATGAGTATATGTTGTGCTTTATCTAAGTTAACCATAATTTTCTGATTTTAAAACAAACAGTAAATGATGATCCAAATTTTCTGAGATACCAAAACTAGATCGATTGACATTTACATCTGAGCATTTACCTCTGGATACTTCAATCCTAGATTCAAGTACCATGGCAGTTACCATATTTTGTTGGCTTGTCCATTATCTCCACTTCTCCTTGTAAGTTGATTGTTAAAGTAAATTGATCTCTCCTCATGTCATAGTCCTGCACTTGAGACATGTACAAGCTTCTCCATGGGAACCCCCCCAAAACAAAAACACAATAATTACCTGCCCTCTCGAGTGGAACATTTATGCTTACTCGTATATGCTCATGAAAGTGATAGATAATGTAATTGTGTAATAACATGTAGGCCTACAATGTTAAGAAGGTACTCTCACGACTGGCTATGTTTTACTGTTAAACCCATGGCATTTCATCCTGGAAGATGAAAGGAATAGACAGACTAAGGGCAATGGGAGGCATGCCGAGCAAGGCCTGGCCAAACGGTCGTAAAGTGTACCATGCAGAGGCGACCGAGAGTGCGCTGGAGGGTAGGCCAGAGGCCTATGAAGAGCTTGTAAAGCGGCGGGGGCCGAGGCGTCTGTCTCACCGTTCCTGGCGCCTCAGTTCTCGTGGGGAGGTTCCGGTCCCTATTAGCAAGGCCTGGTAAACAGTATTCGGTTGTTGCTGCTTGTTTTACTGCATTTACCCTGGACTTGAGTCTTGTAAAAAGTTCCTCGGTGTCTGCCTTTTGCCATCATCTTCGTATTTTTATTACTCGCTCAACCCCTAACCAGCTTTTAGCTACCGGATGTCTGTCAGCTGAAAGTTCAAGAGGCAGCTCCCCCTATTCTCAAACCGGTGTGTCCGAGACACCTCAGTTAGACGAATGTGTGAGCTCAGATGATTACTTTCAATCTTAAGTGTATACATGCTATGAAATCGGAGGCTACACGAGGAAATACACCGTTTCATTTGAGCATTGATTTTGTATGAAAAGTTCGACAAGATGGTGATGTGGTAGCAGACTCACCTCCGAGTTGCCTAGCCCAGGCTTGATTCTCGGCCCGATTACCAACTGTGGGATTGGTGTTTCCGAAGCAGGGCGTTGGTTGCGTTACCAAGTGCATCGTCGCTCAGATGAACGTTAAACTGGGCTTCCCTACTGCTAGCATTCGTTGATGGATGTTCAAATATCCCACAGTGTTTTTCACAGAGTAAACAACTAATCGCCGACACCGTCAACGCATTACACATTTCTGCCTTGACTACCGTTGGAAAGGCAAACCAGCCAGTGTTGAGGCTGCTTTGGCAGTGCTGAACCTGCCTTCGGCAGAGAAATAGAGGGAGATTGGATGAAGATGGTGAACAACGAAAAATGCCAAAAAAGTCAAGAGAGAGCCTTAAAGAAAAACTTCAGCTGCACGTGGGTGTTTGCAAACATAGCAAGATGGACAGAAAGTTGAATTGCCCCTTGGATTGCATCAGTCAAGCTGTCTGGCCATGGCATGCATGATCATTCATTTCCATATTGTGAAAAGTGTAAATAGATACATTGTTTGCAAGATTCTCTCCTATTTGCGTCCTAATCCGAAATGGACTATTCGTATTATGGTCGATGGATAACGGGTCTTCATGTCCTGCTCATATGTGCAGAATGGTCCCCACTTCCCACTCCCCGCTTGCTCCCCCACCTCACTTTCAGCAGTTGTTGACATGAGCAGGAATAGGATGAACAAACATTATGGTTACAACATCATCAGTCTCAGGAAAGGCAGCCAAGTGTATCCCTGTAATGCTTCCCAGTGCAATCTGAAAATTGGGTCCAGAAGGGTTCGACTACAATCGATCCCTAATAAATTAATAATTAATATTTCAAGCTTGCCTGTACCATGACTATACGCTCATCGGTGCAGGTCTCGGTGAATTATCTATCTTTGGTGTCTGATAAATAGGTTTTCTTTTTCAGGATCACGGAAGAAAAAGGCCAAAGGTGTCTGGAAGTGGACTTGCGGTGAAACAAAAGGAGCTTCAGCAAGTATACTGAAAAAAAGAAGAATCCGGTAATAAACATTTTGCTTCCGTAACATTTTCCGCCAGTTCTCAAACCTTGTCTCTACTACCTTATGATTTCGATCTAAACTCTTCAACACACCGTCCAGCACAAGGCCTAATGGAATCCTTAATCCTCACACTAACCCTAACCCCAATTACACTGCCTTTGCAGTCAGCGATTCTCCAACATAACGGGAATGTTAGAAGGGAATTCTAGAGAGAAGAGGTGTAAATGGCTGGTCAGGTGAGAGGGTGAATTGATACAGCAAAAGCAATTTAAGGGATGAAAAAAATGAGTTGTCAGCAGAGAACTGAAAAACTATTAATGGGATGCCGATAGTATAGCCCCCCACCCCCACATCCCCTTCACTCACCCCTCTTCCCCCATCCAGCCCTCCTTATCTCACCCACCTTGGAGCTGGATCTGTGGTTGAGCATTGAATGCGCCGGGCCCGGTGAGTGGTGCACGAGAACCACCACCTCCCAGGTGAGGGCTCAGCCTCACTGTAGGACGCCTCAGTTGATCCAGGTCGCAGAGACGGTCCGGGAAGAGAGATCCCCCAGCTTTTATCCCTGGTTCTTCCATTCTCTGCCGATGTCCTATGAGATAATGGAGGTATAATAGTTATGATGTTGCTTTTAATCAAATATTTCAAATGTGCTGAAAATTTAAGGTGCTTTATCAGAATGAAAGGTTAATTTAGTGATAACGGGTGGAGGTGGTGGCTTAATTGATGGGAATTAAGGAACCACAATCTGACTGTGGTTTATGCAGAAAGATGTATCATGGAATAAGAGAAAGTTAACTGACAACTATCATGACGATTTAGATGTAAAAACGAAGAAAGTTTCAGGTATTAAAAGTATGGGGATAATTAAGATGTTCATGTTCAATATCATCATTATTATTATCATCTTCGCAACGGAGTTAGAAATTAATGCAAATATGGTGTGAAACAAGGGCATTTTACTTATTGGCATTGAGCGAATGGACCAGTAAGTAATATCAAGTTCAAGCAAATGTCAAGTCATGAAGCAGACAATCCAGGGTAACCCCAATCAAGACCCACATTCCGACAGTCAGGCGCCCACTCCCACCCGCCCCCCCTCCCCCAAAAATGGGATAGGGAATCGGGCCACTCCGTACAACAAGCTGCTCCAAACCGCACTCTCCGCAAGGCTAACCGTCCTCCATGGGCCATTCGGGGCGCCTGGGGGCTTTTGTCTTTTTAATGGATATCATCCTAGAACAAGAGGGATGTCAAGAATGGCTATCCGCTACGTCTGTCTCTGCCCGTCTCCAAAGGCAAGTTGGCCACACCTTTCACACGCGGATAACAGGATACGACTGAACCAGTCCGACTGAACATGGATCGGCAAGTTTCAGAGCAAATGGATTTAAGCAATTTGCTGTATCGGCGGAATGCTACCGATAAAACACTCAAATCGTAACATGAAACTATTGGTTTAAACCCCCAATTCTTAACTGATGGAATTTATTTTTCCTTCAAACACATCGTTTCCTCGACTTCATTTGAAGGACATGCCCGGAATATAGGCAGGTAGAGAGGGATAGGTGGATGGGCGAAGGTATTCGTGAAAACTTTCTGGATTTATATTTTGGGGGTGCTCAAAGACTTGTTTTCATTATGTCGGTAGAGTGGTGGATAAAAAGGTGAGTTGATAAGCAAATAGGTAGGCATATAAATAGATAGGTGTGTATCTGATGAGGTGAGTGTGTTGGTAGACGGACAAGCCAGTTGGAAGGGTAGTGCCGGTAAACCACTCACTGCGGGGCTCCCTTGGTCCGTCCACCGTGACTTTGATCGCTCGGTGGTATGTAGCCACCTGTGGAGGGTTGCTGAATACCGTGATGGTGAGAGTAAAACTCTTTCCTGCAAAAGGAGTATATGGAAACCTTGTGATTTTTAAGTGGGTTGTTATAAGAACACCTAATCACAGCTGTCACTAGTTTAGCCTTCTTAAGGAACAAAGGCCAAACAAGCCCAGGATTCAACCTATAGTAACACGTTTTCAGATGGTAGGAAATTCAAATGTATCTGCTGAGAGAATGTAAAAATAGGAGGATCTACATATGTGTATATGGGGAGGGTAGGGGGAGGCTGAGAAAAAAGGAAATTCAGAAATGAAAGGCTAAGGAAGTTGAAGATAAAGGGAGAAAGGAGTCGAAAAATTATTGGTTGGAAATCGAATTAAAGATAAGCGCAGGGGATGGAAATCCTACTATTTTGCGTACATGGTACGTTTGGAATTTCCGATGATTATGCATGAAATGATATGGAAGGATTGGATAAAAACAGCCGGTTTCACTGCAGCAGATGGAGGGAGCATAAAGAATGTGGCGATACAAACTTACAGGAATGGCCGTGGGTATCAGTGAGCGTTTAAAATAACACGACTATTGCCTACCCAGTCCCCTCTCCCTCACCCCCTTGATATAGTCATTATGGATAATATGAAGAGCTGCCTATAACAGCATTTTCCCATTAACCAGCATGTTAACGTGAAGAAGCTTCGACTCTATTGAAATATATATAGGACGAGGACACCAGAGTTCGGTACCATGTTTGTGAAAACCGTTTTTCAACGTGGTCCTATCAATTTGGACAAAAGAAACATGAATCTGAAGGTGACCCAACCAGCTGACCCCTTTAAAGGTCACGCGAGGTCATCTAGTGGGTCTACAGGGGTCAAATTTCAAATTGCTACAAACCGAGTCGTTTGGTGTCAAAATAGGGTGAGAAGACAAGCACTTTAGTCCCATGTTTGACTAGCTTTACT
The DNA here is from genome assembly GCF_964187855.1 of Myxine glutinosa. Lineage (NCBI taxonomy): Eukaryota > Metazoa > Chordata > Myxini > Myxiniformes > Myxinidae > Myxine > Myxine glutinosa. Next base: position 49,528,552 of record NC_136263.1, on the reverse strand, counting down.
GGAATTAGACCTAATTTTAAGGTCAGAACGGGTCCATTATTCGACGTTAGGAAACCTCGGCATGTTGGGGTTCAGAATTAATGTTTAGGTAAGACAAATTATTTGTACACACACCTCTATGCTTTATTACATTACACAACAAAATTAATGTGATATAATTAAACATACTAATATAAACGAAGATAACAAAAAAAACAACAACAGAAATACCACTTCTTTGCAAAGCAATTTTGTGCAAAGTCTATTTGCCCTAATGTGTAGATCTCTATTTTCAGATAAGGGACTGGAACCTGTGTGTAATCCTAGAACGAGATACTGGGGAGAAACTCAACTGTCCCCTCTCAAGCAATGATTCCGCTCACGAATCCACATCGCCGGACATTTTGGCACTTTGCACGGCGATTCAAGGAGTTGGGTGAAATTTGACACTGGATACCCTGAACATGTGGAAATAAATAAAGGGCATCATGGCATGCGTCATGTCAGAGGCAATTCTCGGCCGACAGGCTACAAAGGGCAGAATCCAAAAACAAGACAAAAACGACTTCTCAAGAAAATCCTCTCAACAGCTTGACCAATTTCAAAAGCGAAATTGCTTTTTCTGCCAGGAGGACAAAGCAAAAGATGTCCATGAATGCTCTACGATGAATATAGACAAGTGAATGAGAGAGATGGCCTCTACACTGAAAGATGAACACTTGATCGGTATCCTGGCAGAGAGTGATGCCATTGCTCTGGATATTCAAAAAAATGAAAAGCTTCCTCATGATCCGAACGAATGGAACCAGTTTATCACAGATTTGTCAAACAAAGAAGAACATTTTGAATGTTTTATTATGAAAAAGCTGTGTAACGCCACTTCTATCCCATCAGTAAGGATCTCGACATCACGTCAATGGACCATGACATGCACATTGGGCCTGGAAATAAAATGATGGAACTGTCAAATCATGAAGAGGAGAAACAAAAAGTTTGCACTTCAAACTCCTGACTTCATTCTAGTCCGTACAGGAGATGCTGATGTCATTGTCATTATTACCAGGCAGTTCCAGCGTTTGCTATCACAAAATACTGCAGCTGATCCCTAGATAGTATTTGGGAGTAGTAGCTATCATCGATTCCTTCATGTGAATTAATGCTCTTGTTGAGCAACTGGGTCCGGAGAGATGCACTGACTTAATCATGTTCCACGCTGTGCCAGGATGTGACACAACCATCGGATTGAAGACAAAAGGCAAACTATTTCGGTGGACATGGAAGAAATATCCTGAAGTGACAGAGGTATTTGAAAAGTACACTGATGCCCTACAGCCTTATGTGCCGTAGTAGTAGTAGTAGTAGTAGTAGTAGTAGTAGTAGTAGTAGTAGTAGTAGTAGTAGTAGTGGTAGTAGTAGTAGTAGTAGTAGTAGTAGTAGTAGTAGTATACCGATGCCCCTTCCAGTCTTGAGAAGAAGATGAACGAGAGATGACCGGATACTTCCTGTGTCACCTCTATGATCCGACATCGGATACTGTCAAAGTTAACATCCTGCGCATGAACATGTTCTGCACATGAAATAGTCAGAATGCGTAACAAATTCTGACCAACACAGGACAAATCCACCCACACAGGACCACACTACCTGACATCAATCTCGGCCACAGGCCGTCTGACATCTCATCCAGATAAAGGCTCCCATTCTTTAGAATGGTGAGAAGAAAGCGGAGGCCTTATCACCATCGGGATATCCAACGGCACAGCCCTTGAAGTATGTCAGCTGAAGATCAAGTGTGTCTGTCGAAAGCCATGCCGAGTTCTGTGCAAATGCTAGAAGACTGGTGTGTACCAAACTATGTAAATGTCCCTGGACAGATCATGACTCCTCTGAGCCTGCAGAGCCCAATCTTTGACTATGTTGTACTTTTACAGTCTTTTCATTTTTGCCCCCGCCCTCTGCGATGGACAGAGGTTACAGTATGTTTTCACTCCTGTCTGTCTGGTTGTTTGTTTGTTTGCAGGATATCTCAAAAAGGTATTGACGGATTTGGATGAAACTTGGTGGACAGGTTGGGTGAGTCACGTGGAAGCGTTAATTCGATTTTTGGTGAAGATCCAAATTCAGATCCGACAATTTTTACAGCAGAAGAAATTCAGATCCGAGAATTAGAACAGCGTTTGTCTTTCCATATGTCCCCACAAACGTCCACCAATCAGAGTTGAGGATCTGGTCACATGACAGGGGGACGCGTTTAGTAACCATTACAGTTGCATATTTTACGAAAAGGAAATATAATAACCTTCTGTGGAACGTTTTGGGGTCCCACCGGGTGTCGTAAGGTCGGTAGGAGGTTTCAGAAATTCCTCGATACAATTATGATTTTGAAATGCGATCGACATGTATCTTACTCCCGAATTTGGAAGTGAACAGATGACTACTGTTCGCTGGTTTGATAATATCGCAATAAAATCATGATTTAACATTATATTTTGATATATTAAAATTAAAGTATTAAATTGTGATTGGAATGATGAATGTTGCTGTTTGGAATGAAAATATCGAGAATGTGCTGTCAATGCCTGACGTTTCAATGAAGGTGGCACAGAAATGTGAAATTTATTGGTTTATCATTTGCCATTCGCCATTTTTTTACCCGATTCATTCACGAACCGGGTGTCCATGCCTGAAGTGAAAAAAATTTCATACAAGCATTATCTAATAATGTTAGCTGATATCTCCACCCAGGTCATACTATATTCTTCAACTAAAGTGTCAAACAAGCCCGGCTACGCCGTTGTTAGACTAACGGTCTTGTTTAAAACCATTTCTCTTTTTAGCTCTTACACGAGCCTCGATCTTGTATACAAAATAAATAAATAATAATCCTCACCTTTGAGTGATGGGACTAAAATCAATATATTTATATACTGTCGGACTCCGCTATTCGCGGTTCCGCTATTCATGGTTCCGCAATTTGCGGTTCTGCTATTCGTGGTCCCGCTATTTGCGGTTTCCACGTATTCGCGGCTTCCACGTATTCGCGGCTTCCGCGTATTCGCGGCTTCAGTGTATTCGCGTATTCATGGCGTATTCGCGGGTGATAAAATCCGACTTGTTTCTCTATTCGCGGAAAAGTGTCCCGTGAATTCGCGTTTTTTTTTCTATTCGCGGCCGTGTTCTGCAAAATCGTGTTTTTTTCTTTCCTATTTGCGGCCGTGTTCCGCGAATTCGCGGTTTTTCAGGGGCGCAACATTTTTTTTTTTCATGAGCAGTTAGCTTCACATACGGTATTTATAAAACCTTCGCGGATTATCGGCACATTCGTGGGATTTGCCTCGCCATTTGCAGGACTTTCATCGACCTTCACAGATTATCGTTGACATTCTCTGGATTTGCCTCACCATTCGTGGATTTTGCCTCATCATTCGCGGATTTTGCCTCACCATTCGTGAATTTTGCCTCTCTATTCACGGTTTAGTCCTCTCTATTCATGGATTCGTGGATTTTCCAGGAACGTATCCCCCATGAATAGCGGGGTCCAATGGTATATATTTTGTTACGTTTGAGGGGGTAGGCATGAAATACTCAGGAAGTAGGAATGCATAGGTTGTAGTATGGACCGTGTGACACGAAAAAGAAGAAGCCATCTCGATGTACAAAAGCAGGGTAAATGTTCAGGTTCAGTGTTTGCATGTCGCCATAAGGAGGGTGGTTTTGTGCTAATTAATTATAGGGCTTATGGTTGATAATCCCAAGTATGTATTGCCTCCCTGTGATTTTTACCCTCGCCTGAGGAGATTGTATTGCATTTGAGTCCGTTTGTCTGTTTGTCCACACAGAATAAATATGATTTTCTCTGCAACCGTTGGTCCGATCGACAGGAAATTTTCACCATAGGTGCAACTCCACCTGTAGAATTTTTAAATGATAATTATTCAATTATGACGTCATAGGTCATGTGGTTCGGCCGCCATCTTGGAAAACCCAAAAAACGTTGCACCTCTATCTCCGAAAGCGCTGAATCTTACTATAATTCACCAAATGTCCGTCCGTCTGTCTGTCCGTTCGAAGGTACCGTAAAAACTGCTGAACCGATCACAACAATATTTTGGGTGGGTAATCCTGGGATCTCCAGGAGTAAAATAGGCTATTTAGTTTTTCCAATTTCAGCTTTGGTCTCCAGCATTCTCAGGTTTGGACTCCCGCATAACATTCGCGTTCGCATAACGTTCATTGTGACGATGTTTTCATTGTGACGACTAGCAACGGTACCCGCCCTATGGGCGGGGCTTCAATTGGGAGGCCCAAATGAAAAGGCTAAATATCAGAAATTCCACCATATCAGAAAGAATATTAGATCATATCAGTATATCATATCATAATATCATATCAGAATATCATATCATAATATCATATCAGAATATCAGAAAGAAGGCTTTTTTTCTTTTAAACGATTTATATAAACATCCGTTAAATCTCGATCGGTGCAGCCGTTTGTGCGGCACCCAGGAAAATAACGTCATGCGGGAACAAGTATCAGCAGGATGTGGCTGTGTGGGAGTCCACGTTTGCCCATTTGTGTGGCATCCGGGAAAATAACGTCATGCGGGAGCAAGTATCAGCAGGATGTGGCTGTGTGGGAGTCCACGTTTGCACTGATCGGCTGCACCGATCGCTGCACCGGGTGCCGCACAAACGGCTGCACCGATCACTGCACGGCTGCACCAATCAAACTCGGTGACCTCGGACAAAGACCTTTTCTAAGGACACGGGTTGAATCCCTGCTTGAGAGAATTCCAAACCCCTCCCCGCCATCACGGCCGTCTCTCCAACTCACAACCCCACGAGATATGCGGAAAGGACGACCCAAAACCAATTATCTTCTTTTCGATTCATATATAAACATCATTAAAAGTAAATAATGACCTCGGCGAAAGTTCAAACGTAGGACAGTTTATATAGGCCACGGGTAGTTTATAAGGACACGGATATCCACGGATAGTTTATAAGGACATGGGTTGAATCTCTACATGAGAGAATTCCACATAGCTATTTGGGCAGTGTATACGCTAACAGATCGCTGTCTCCATCAATATTGCCAAGGTCGTAACAGCTATCGGCTCAAAATCCTTTTAACTGTTGATTTGGAAGTTTTTACAATGAAGGAAACATTAACAATGTTGTTAAAAGTTTATTTTGTGATTAATTTGTGATTGCAGATATGTTGTTTGGAATGAAAACAGAGACATCGAGTTAAAGTGAATGACGACATGCCGTGATGGTTTCTACTTTCTGAACGTGAACTTCGCGGATCGCCAAATGCAGATTCGCCACGGACCCACGATCGATGTTTCTATGCGTGAACGTACCCGTTTGTTTGCAAACGGGTACGTTTTTCATGGAAGTCATTCACGAACTTGCTGTCCATGTCTGATGTGCGACTGAAGGTGCTACAGGAATGTGGAATTTATTGGTTTCATGCTTTAGCATTCGCCGTATCTGCATTGCCTGTTTGCTTCTGGCCTCCCATCCGTGCGTATCACGGGTATCTCACTAGGAATCATTCCCTTGGATTCCAGCAGCCGCCAACCCTAACGATACATAGCAGGGTCTTACAGCCACCATATTGGTGCTCACCGTCACTGCGATGCGAAGTTATGTTGTATCGCCATTATATATGACGGTACCCGCCCTAAGGGCGGGGCTACAATTTGGAGGCGCGATTTATATAAACATCCGTTAAATATCACACGCAAATCATCAAAATCTAAACAGTATTTTTAGAAGTATATCTTACTAATATGAATATGAATATGAATATGAATCGTTTAAAATAGAAAAGGCCTTCAATTTCTGATATTTTACCTTTTAATTTGGGCCTCCCAATTGAAGCCCGCCCATAGGGCGGGTACCGTTGCTAGTAGAAAAAATTGAGACATGGCTCATTGTAAAGAACTCTCCATGGGGAATAAAATATGTTAATGATGATGTCATAAGTGCCTCCATTATGACGTCATAATTCGACAAGTACAAAACTTCATCCAATCAAAATGAAATTTATTGAGCGTACTGTAGGCATAAATTGGTGGAGAAAAATAATAATGATGACGTCATAGGTCAGGTGGTTCAGCCGCCATCTTGGAAAAACCAAAAAACGTTGCACCTCTATATTTCCGAAAGTGCTGCATAGAAAAAATTGAGACATGGCTCATTGTAAAGAACTCTCCATGGGGAATAAAATATGTTAATGATGATGAAAAACGAGGCGATGACCACCCTCCATTATGACGTCATAATTCGACAAGTACAAAACTTCATCCAATCAGGATGAAATTTCTTGAGCGTCATGTAGGAATAAATTGGTGGAGAAAAAATATTTGATGACGTCATCGGTCACGTGGTTCCGCCGCCATATTTGTTTTAACACAAAAGCCTTAAAAACCACTGAAAATATATCCTGGTGAGGGTTTGTAATCTCTGATTGCTCTTTTTCTTGTTCCCTAATGTTTTTGTAAAACTCAGCCAGCCAGGCAATAGGCTCCATTGGCCAACCACACTGCCAGGGCTGACAAAAGCAGCATTTGCCGATCGGCCGAAGGACGGCTAGGCTCCTCCTCCTCGGACTGGAATTGACGAGGCCACGCCCCGAAGGATGATTGGTTGGGACGATTCAATGTCACTGGCGTCATCGGGACGCCCAGAGATGATGTCATCAGGACGCCCGGAGAAAAAGCAAGAGGAGACGACATTTTCTCCCCCTTTTTGTGCTGGCTTTCGAAGAGAATGGCTGCGGTTGCCTTTTGCTCTTGTTCTGGTCTTGATTGCCGCAGTCGCTTGGTTGTTTTGCGTGGGAGGATGATGGGCACTCATCTGAGTGTGTCAGAGAGATCATCGGAGTGGTGTTAGCGAAGAAGGGCCCCCTGCACACATTACCTCACGGTCGGAATGCGACCAAAAAGTGACTCCGTGCCATTTGTGCGTTGCCCTACGTGGTGGTTCGAGGCAACGACCACCAAGCCCTGTGTTGCGACCAGCTAAGTGGTTGCACGACCAACATTATTTTCTTTTCTTTTATCATTCCCTTGTCTGTATATGAGTCGGAGTGGAGGATCCTCAACCTAAGAATTTTAGTTTACCTCACCTTTCATTGTCTTTTACATTACTGTAAATAAATTTATATTTGTTGAATTTTACTTGGGTGTCTTGTTTCGTTTCTTTGTTCTGTGGGTTCGGATTAACAGTGTTCCCGATCAGATAAGGCTTTGGGCCTTTCCTGCACGCACCAAAGACAATCCTGCCAAGTTAGAAATACACCTCCGAGTAAAGCTCGTTTCAGTCATCCGTCACCCAGGGGTCTTAACCCCGGGGACGCGACAGTATGTGTATATCACGATATTTCAAAAGGCTATGGACGGATTCGGACGAAACTTGGTGGATAGGTTGGGTGTGTGACAAGGACGAATCGCTTAGATTTTGGTGAAGATCCAAATACGGATCCGGATATGAGATTAAGTTTTTGTTTTTTTAAGTGATTCTGCACCTTTGAGAAATAGGGCCAAAATATATATAGCATGATATTTCAAAAAGTTGTGGTTGAGTTATGAAAAAAAAAACATGGTCAATTAGTTGGTTAGGTGACAAGAACAAGCCGATTCCATTTTGGTTCAGGTCTGGATCCAGTTCCGGCCTATCAGTGGGATACAAAACTGCCTAGCTACTTCCTAGCTTGACACCCCACATTTAAAAGAATAGAGCATGGACAAATAATGCTGGGAAGGCAATGGCAAACCACCCAGTATAATCCTTGCCAAGAAACTGCTTTGGCATCATCCCGAAGTACCGTACCGTACCGTACTAAATACCGTACTCTGTCAAGAGTACGGTACATCAAATCAAATCAAATTTTGCTGTGCAATGTAACACAACATCTGGTTATTGTCTAAATAATTTGTCTTGTCAAAACATTCATTTTGAAACCCAACATGCCTAGTTTTCCTGATGTTGAACAATTGACCTAATTATTTAACCCATGTGACCTCCAAAATTAAGTCAAACCTGAGAAAAATGAGTAAAAAATGGACTACAATGTTCGAATTCTCTCATGGTTTATTTTGATACCAAATATTACTAGGTTTATAGCGATTTGAAATTTGACCCCTCTTGACTCACAAGTTGACCTCACGTAATCCTAAGAGAGGTCAGCTGTTTGGGTCACCTTCAGATTATTGTTCATTGAGTCCAATTTAATAGAATCATGTTGAAAAATCGCTTTTCACAAACGTAGTAGCAAACTCGGAATGATAGTGGTTCCTCGTCTCCACTGATTAACTCTGTGTGGGAATTTATCCGCTTTGAATGTCGTTGTTTATGTGCAGCACGTGCCAGCGGGTTCGCATCAGTTCTCACAGGGGTGTGACAGTGCCACTGATGCAGTGTTCCCTGGAGGATAGAGTAGGAACTTGGCCATGATGCCAGTGATAGCTCGCCTACTCTTCACAAAGGACAACGTGGGATCTTTAATGTCCACCAACTAATGCAGCCAGATGGGACACACAGTTTAACATCTATCTGAGGGACAGCATGCACACTGATGCTTAACCCTGGATGACAGTTCATACCTGGGCCGAGATTCAAACTCGGGTTAGAGCGCTCAGAGGCAAGTTCACATACCTCGAGGGCATCTAGGCTATCCTAGGCAGGATATGTGTGTACAACTGCACATACATACACACACACACACACACACACACACACACACACACACACACACACACACACGTACATACATACATACCTGCATACATACAATCAAGATGTGTTGGGATCATCCAATCAAGATTAGGTTACTTAGACTTTAATAAAACATCAATAATTTTGTTTACAGCAGAATCAAAAATTAACTCGGGGGTGCAACACGGTGATGAGGGGCAAAATGGCCTAATTTCCTTGTTTAAGGTAAGACAGCATCAGGCAACCCCTCGTTATACTCGGTTTAGTCCCATGGAGACGATGGACTCTTTGCATATTACTTTCCATTTGACATACAGAATATAAAATTTTTAATGCAATTGGTTTGATCCCGACATAGCATTATCCTTCGAACAGGAAGTGCTGGGGCAGCACGCCAGGCTCCTCCCCTTTCCCCGCCGAAGGGGAGACTCGACATACGACGACGGTGATCGGACAGAATGCTGTTTATTCATGTTTTAACTTAAATATGATTAATAAATAGAATGTGTTATTGTAATGTCCACCTTCCTCATGTGAAAATAATGCGGTACAGAAAATTTCGGGGCAATTGGTCAAGGGGTTTGCAATTGTATAACAATTAAAGAAAAGACTTAACACACAAACAACTCGCTCATATGTATGCACATACGATACACTGCATATATATATGAGATTAAGTGTAGAAATGTATATACAATGCCGATAGAAAGTCTACACCCCCTTTCAAATTTTTCACTTTTTGTTGCCATATAGCCTGTAATTAAAATGCATTAAATCAGACTTTTTACACCTTTATTTACACATCATAACCCACAACTTCCAAGTGAAAGACAAATTCTACAAATTAAAGAAAATTAATGAAAAATACAAAACTAGATTATCTTGATTGGATAAGTGTCCACTCCACCCCCCCCCCCCCCCCCACCCCCTGAGTTAATACTTGGTGGAATCACCTTTGACAGAAAATACAGCTGTGATTCTGTTGGGATAGGTCTCAAACCAACTTTGCACACCTTGATTGGGCAACATTTGCCCATTCTTCTGTACAAAACTGTTTAATCTCAGTCAAGTTGCGTGAGCAGCGTTGATGGGACGGCAAACTTCAAGTCATACCACAGATTTTCGATTGGATTTAGGTCGGGACGCTGACTGGGCTGCTCAAGGAATTTTTAAAAATCTTTCTGGTCCTTAGCCACTCCAGTGCAGATATGGCTGTGTGCTTCAGGTCGTGGTCATACTGAAAGGTGAACTTTCGTCCCAATTTCAGCTTTCTTGCAGAAGGCAGCAGGTTTTCCTCTAGGATTTTTCTGTACCGCAATTTTCTGTACCGCTTAACTTTTCTGTACGGTGACGTCACAGCATGCACTCATTAGGTTGGAGAACTGAAAATATATTCTGATATTCTGATATATATATATATAGATACATATTCATATTGTTGCGGTTTTGGGAACACACGATCTCTAGGTGGTCCAAAAGTCCTGCCCCATGGGGGAATCATAGTAAATGCTGTATGTATGATTAATTCAAGGTTTTCTGTTTTGTTTTTGACTGTGATGATATTAGTCCTACAAGGCATTACATTTTGGAAATGGCAGAGCCAGTACACAAAAGAGTGTCTTCTCCCCAAGAAAAAGTGTTATTAGTTCTCCCACTTGTTAACAACCCTAACACGTGGCAGCAGAATTTCTGATTGTCCAGTTAAAAAATTTCCTTTAATTACACATTGTCAATTGTGCATTAAATTGATATGTTATAATTTGTTAATGAAAGTGATGAAAAATAAATAATTAAATCTGTAAACTGATTGTTTTTATCAATAGAAAATCATTTTATGTTACCTTACGGGGCTTACGGTGCAGGTATAAACTCTCATCTTTGTGTTTTACAGGCAGGGTGGTTCATTATTTTGTGCCATCCCTTGGATGGATTTTAAACTTGGCGTCCCATCTGCCAGCATTAGTTGATGGATGATAAAGTTCCCACAGTGTCCTTTGCAGAGAATAGGCGAGCTATCGTCGGCACCATATACAAATTAAAATTTTCTGCTGCGGAGACAATAGCAAACACCCAGTGTAACCCTTGTCAAGACATTGCTTTGGCTGCAACGACACTTTGTAACAGAGTATGGTACATCAGAATGGGGAAAGACTTTTGGGATGTGTGGTCAGGCTGTGCTGCTGCAGGCAAAAAGAAACCACCATAAAGCTAATAAGTCCATACGTTTTCAATGTCCAACACATCCCGAAACCACCGCCGGGAAAAGCTCATCTGGCCAAGCAGCGCCGGGCACTCCTTCCCCCCCCCCCCCCCCCCCCGCCAAACCAAGTAATAAATCTCAATTGAATAATGAACTGCATTTTAATGTTATCATCATCTGTGCATACACATTGATTTATCTGTATTGGAAGCATTTTCAGCATCCTCGACCGGACTTGTGAAATCAAGGATTGATTGTGAAATTGTGAAATTAATTAAATTTACCTATCCTGCCTCCCCCCAGGCCCTCTCCCTCCCACACATCTCCCGATGTCCCTGCTCTCAAATGTTGTGTTTGTGTGCTTCCTCCCCTTCTCTCCCCATATTGTCGACCGCTCCCCTTTTTATATACTTTGTTTGCTTGCTTGTTTGTTTGATTTGTTTGTTTGATAAATGTTAGCTCTTTCACGAGCCTCGACTCTGTATACAAAAACAAACAAAAAAAAAGGTGGCATTTATGGTGGGGAATGTATGTACAGGATGTACATGCTGTCCATTCATAAACTCACCGCGTCCGCTGCGCCCCACAAAGCGCAGGTCGTTGAACCTTGCGACTTGGTTCTTGATCACTGCGGATGCATTCCGTAGCTCTGCAGAGTAGTTCTCATCGTTCCCAGCCATAACGGTGACCAGAGTGCCATCCGCCACATCCCCCAGTGCTACCACCTGCCCAGCACATGACGATTCGCACTGAGGGTTAGATGCTGCATTTCCACCTGCAAGTCGCGCCGAGAGAACCCGAAAAACTCCGAGGTTGGGGAGTGCGCTTACAGAGAAAGCCATAAATGGTGCTGACATGTCAAGTTTAAAGAGTAAGAGATCAATGTCAAAAGCCTTTGGGATCTGCCATGGTTACGGATTCAGTCCCTCTTCATGGATACGTCATCTCGTTACGTTTGTGACCCAGCATATGCATAAAGTAGTACATAGTTTGATTTTGCAATACCATTTTCAACGTTTTTTTAGCTCACCTGGAACGAAGTTCCAGGGAGCTCATGCGATGGCGCGTTGTCCATCAGTCCGTTCAGTCCGTAAACACTTGCAACTTCTTCACTGAAACCGCTGATGGGATTGCGACCAAATTTGACACAAATTGTATTTGTTGTGTTGTGACTAAAGTTTGTTCACGGCATTAATAAGGATCGGGGTCTAAGGGGTTTTACCGGGGCTCAAAATGGATCCAGGTTTGACACCCCCCCCCCCCCCCCCCCCCCAAAAAAATAGGAATTTCCTTTCTTTCTCAGAAATGAAGACTGAAGGAAAAGATGAACAAGTGGAAGGAATGTATGGAGACAAAAGGTCTGAAGGTGAATATCGGAAAGACGAAGGTGATGGCAAGTGGTAAAGCATGTGGTGAGGTGGAAAGAACTGGGAAGTGGCCATGTGCTGTGTGCAGGAAGGGTGTCGGAGTGAACTCCATTCAATGTACAATGTGCGCTGAGTGGGTTCATCAAAAATGTAGTGGTCTGAGAGGGTCATTTACCAGTGTGGCAGCTACATTCAAATGTAAGGTGTGCACAGAGGGAGCTGCAGATGGAGGAAATGTTGAGTTGGATCTTGGAGACGGCCTGAAGCTGGAAGGTGTGAAAACATTTTGCTACCTCGGAGACATGCTGAATGGAGAAGGTGGATCAGACTCGGCAACGGTTGCTCGAGTGAGATGTGCATGGAAGAAGTTTCGGGAACTGAGTGGCGTGCTGATGAGGAGGAGAGTGTCGCTGAAGCTGAAGGGAAAGGTGTATGCTGCATGTGTGAGAAGTGTTATGATTTATGGGAGCGAGACATGGGTAATGAACGTAGAGCAGCAACCAAGGCTGGAAAGGGTGGAAATGTGAATGGTTCGATGGATGTGCGGAGTATCGTTGAGAGAGAGGAAGACAAATGATGAATTGCGAAAGATGATGGGAATATTGCTTGTGATTGATGCTGTGAAGAGGAACAGGTTGAGATGGTTTGGTCATGTGTTGAGGAAGGATGAAAATGACTGGTTGAGAAGAGTGATGGAAGTTAATGTAGAAGGAAGTAGAGGACGGGGAAGACCGAGAAAGACTTGGCTAAAGATGGTGGCTTTAGCTAAAGATGGCTAAAGAAGAAGAAATGCGGGCAAGGGGGTTAACAAGGAGAGATGCAGAAAATAGGGCAAAATGGAGAAGATTGTCATGGGGACCGCAAGGCTAACCCCCACTCTAGCAGGGAAAATGGCCTTAAAATGCATGTTGTTTCTTTCTCAGAAACTACACAAGCAATTACGATGAAACTTGACCACAACCTTCATCACCCATGATTTACGAAAGTTTGTTCACGGCATTAAAAAAAATCTGCCCCTTTAGGGGTGTATGGGGGGGGGGGGGGCATTGCCCCACAAAATAGGTATTTTCGTCTTTGTTTAAAGTCTTATGATTATGTTAGTATGATTCTACATGCTGCCCGGTCTTCTAGCAACCATTGAAATTGGTTTAAAATACCTTCAATCAGTGCAGTATACTGTTTATTCTACCAGGTGAGTGCCAGGGGTATTGCTACTATGTTTTTATAATAGTATAACCTTTGCTTTCTCAAATCATTATTGGTGTCATGTCACAGGTTGACTTGCACTTAAACAATAAACATAGGGGCAATAGCCCTGACACTCACCTGGTAGAACAAACAGTATACTGCACTGACTAAAGGTATTTTAAACCAATTTCAATGGTTGCTAGAAGACAGGGCAGCATGTAGAATCATACTAACATAATCATAAAACTTTAAACAAACAAACAAAAAAATACCTATTCTGGGGGGCAACCCCTACCCCCCCCCCCCTTCCATCCTGTATACCTCCTCAGAACCCATTTTTTCTAATGCCTTGAACAAACATTGGTACATCATGGGTGATGAAGGTTGTGGTGAAGTTTCATTGAAATTGTGTATGTAGTTTCAGAGAAGAAAGCAATTTCCTATTTGGGGATTGGGGGGGGGGGGGGGGGGGGGGGGGTCAAACCTGGATGCACTTTTTTTTTGAATGCCGTGAACAAACTTTAGTCACAACACAACAAATATAATTTGTGTCAAATTTGGTCGCGATCCCCTCAGCGGTTTCAGAGAAGAAGGTTCAAGTGTTTACGGACTGACGGACGACGCACCATCACATGAGCTCCCCTGAACTTCGTTCCAGGTGAGCTAAAAATCAGTTTATTTATTTATTTTTATTACAGCATTATCATTGGTTGAGCAACGTTCAACTTCTCAGGGAGATTATTCTGTCCTCTACCCTCACATAGTTTTGTTCAGCGTATTCTTCAGGTGATGTAGTTAGCTGCAGTGTTTAAGGTGTGTGTGTGTGTGTGTGTGTGTGTGTGTGTGTGTGTGTGTGTGTGTGTGTGTGTGTGTGTGTGTGTGTGTGCGTGTGTGTGTGTGTGTGTGTGTGTGTGTGTGTGACGCAATGGTTTGGAATGTGCATTCAATGTCGATATTGCATGCCGAGCGCGGAGTTCATATTTCACACAGAAATTCCATTCGGAATTTCTGAGAATTGAGTTAAACTTCGATTTGAGATCATATTTGTGCTATTAATTGGAAATGATATTACAATTTCTATATAATTTGTTGTTTTACCAGATTGTGTTTAATTTATGTGATGTAATATTGATTGCAATCCTCATAATCCCATATTAAACAGATGCCGAAGAGGGAGATCTGTTTCTGTAATGCGTCGTTGCTTTTTTTTCAGATGACCAAGAACGATAAATCCCAAAACCCTTGGAGCGTGGAGGAGAGATCATTTGCCTCCATGGGGATCCACGAGTGAGGAACCACCTAGAAAGCCCATTACGTATGATGCCCGCTTAAGGAATGTTTGGAAAGCCTGCGCCTATTTAAATACACTACGTGTTCCACTAGAAAAATCAGAGGTGGCCATGAAAGATGAGGTTTTTTTTCGGTGAATTGCGTTGTGGCCGATTAAGCGGTTTTGGAAGGAGTTTTTTGCGAACTCAACACAAGCATGTCTGAACTGCTGACACCCAGATACACCATGCGGGGTGGGAGGCCTGATCTCCGAACTGAAGCCATGGAAGCTGGCATTTGTGAATGACGTAACATCACGATGATGGATATGCTGAGATAGTCCAATTCGTACGGACATTGGGATAACTGATTCCCCACTTTACGACTTAGTTTGATCCTGTACGAGTTATTTGTCTAAGGGGTGTAAAAATGTTCTCAGTTCAAGCAACTCGAAAATTATACATTTATATTTATTTATATATAATATATATACATATATATATATGTATATATATATATATATATATATATGTATATATATATACGAATTAATTTTTATATATGTATAAATATATTTATTTATTTATATTTATTTATATATATATTTATACGAATTAATTTTTCTATATGTATATATTTATTTATTTATTTATATTTATTTATATATATATATTTATACGAATTAATTTTTATATATGTATATAATTATATATATATATATATTTATATTTATATTTATATATATATATATATTTATATATTCTGTATATATATTTATATATTTATATATATATATATATATATATTCGAATTCATTTTTATATATGTATATTGTATATATATATTTATATATTTATATATATATATATATTTATACGAATTAATTTATATATATATATATATTTATTTATATTTATTTATATATATATCTATTCGAATTCATTTTTATATATGTATATTGTATATATATATATATATATATATATATATACATATATATTTTTATTTTAATATATATTTATATATTATTATTATTATTATTTATTTTTAAAATATATTATTCTGTTGCAGAGCGTCGGTGCTGCCGAAGCATTTTTTTTGCCAAGTGTTAAACTGGGTGGTTTGCCATTTCCTTTCACAGCATAAGTTGGCGCAGGAATTTGTAATTTACTCAGGGTGCCAGCAATAGCTCGCCTACTCTACGCGAAGGACACCAGGGGATCTTTAAGGCCCACAGACTAACGTCAGCAGACGGGACACCTGTTTAGCGTCCATCCGAATGACGGCACGTGCGTTGATCAATCACCCCACCTGTGAAACACCGGCATGACGGTTTATACCTGGGTCGGGATTCGAACCTAGGCTAGATAGCATAGAGATGTGTGAGCGTAACTCGAGGGCATCCTGTTAGCCTACACATACATATATCGGAAAGAGTTGTTTGGGTTAGGGTTAGGGTTAGGGTTAGGGTTAGGGTTAGGGTTAGGGTTAGGGTTAGGGTTAGGGTTAGGGTTAGGGTTAGGGTTAGGGTTAGGGTTAGGGTAAATTTGTAAACGAATGTTTGTAAAAATTCAAACCTTGGCGTTTCTAATTGGAATTTTGCAATTATCTCGTTCGGATAACTTTTTGAACCTTTAGTCTCGTGATTTTAATAATTTAATGTCCCGTTTTTTCCGTCACTCCATGTACAGCAATCGGTTTGTTTCGTTTCAACTGATTGGGCTCTCAATGTGTCTTTCACAGGTTATTGATGATTGCAGCTTGCTCGAGGGTGACGTACTTCGTTGGTGATAAATGGAGCTGTCTGGAGAGAACCTTGGGATGACGAAGTGTGTACAGTAGGGTGAGAGAGAGAGTGAGTGCACACAGAGATAGGTGAACGAATGAGATTGTTGGAGTGTGAATGAGTAGTGTGACCGCTTAAACCCAGCCAGGGAGCACTGTTGCAATGGACGCTTTGTTCCTATGAAACTGGCAATTATATATTATATTTCCTTAGCAATGGGAAATTCATCACGTGACCAGGCAGATCGAATCAATCCCGAGGGGCAGACGTCGATCCGAGCTGACACCTTTTTTCGCCCGAACTGTGAAATAGGAACGTTTCGCGAATCTTGTCGAGAGGACATTAGCGGAGGGTATCAAGTTCGCGGCCATTCCCGACTCGCTTGCTTTGGGAAGCTATCCTTTCTCGGACGACGCTGCAGCTGGATCATTGATTGAGCGTCAGGACGGGTTTGGGTAACGAGGGGAGGGGACGGCCGGAGGTGAGCCGGGTGCGCGGGTCACGGCTCGGTAAGGTCTCCACCGCGCATGGGAAACGCGCCAATCTAGTCTCGGTCCGTGTTCCACGCGAGACCCATCGGGTGTGAGCGAGTGCGCCATTTGTACGCACTCGTGTCCGTGCAAACAGACCGTTTAATACGCTTCCAAACTCAGACGTCGTCTCCTGCGCCATTTTATCGAACCGAAGGAAAAATCGACGGGAAACGCGCGCTCCTTCGCACGTTGGAGTGTCGCTTCGCTGTGACGTCGAGGGCATTAACACGTTAACCAGAGATGTTTGCACGTGCGAGGGAATGTAACGATGTGTTGTTGCCCAGGCGAGTTTGTGCGGCACACATACCTCGGGCACGGTATATTTATAATAACACACGTTGTGATTTAATAACAGGGAGTTAGTTTCCCACGGACGCGAAGACGGCAGGAAGAAGCAGACAGCAAGGAAATAAATATATATATATTTATATTGCAAACACGATGGTCACGTGTAAGTTGGAACGATACACATTTTTTTTTCTTTGGTTTGTGACCATTAACTTAACGTAACGGCTCACTGTTCGTGACTGTGCGAGCACGTGCGTCACACATTGTCGCGTGACGACGCTTCGTGTTTATAATGGCCTTTTTCTTTTGACGCATTCGCTTGTTTACGCATAAAGAAAAAGTCACACGTACACCTTTTATGGTAAATATTGTACGCACCTGCCACGTGGCTCCGTCCATACATTTACGTGAGTTTATGCACGTGACTTGTATTACACACGGGATTCAATCCTCGGGTGTTCCTCATGGCGAGCCCCCCGATCCGCGCTCCTCCCGGCGGGTTGTTCAGATGCGCATTCCGTTGGCTCGTGGTTTATATTTTGTGGTTTCAGCGCGGTCGTGGATATATATATAAATATACATATATATATATATATATATATATATATATATATATATATATATATATATATTCGAGCAGCATGTATGGGTCGATATTGTAGATTAGGGACGAGATCTGTGTGTGTGTGTGTGTGTGTGTGTATATATATATATATATATTCGAGCAGTATGTATGGGTCGATATTGTAGATTAGGGACGAGATCTGTGTGTATGTGTGTGTGTATATATATATATATATATATATATATATATATATATATATATATATATATATATATATTCGAGCAGTATGTATGGGTCGATATTGCAGATTAACGATTAGATCTGTGTGTGTGTGTGTGTGTATATATATATATATATATTTGCTTGAGTATACAATGAAAGTTCAACTTCAGGTTTATCATGTTTATTTATTGCATGGAATTTGTTCACAAGAAGCAACAACGCTGCAGTTCCAAGGACTGCCCGTCCAGATCAGGACCATCTGGACTCTAGAGAACCACACAGGTAATTTGGTGATAGTTTTGACAGCAAGGAGATTAAAAAAAAATTGTTTTTGATGCATACACTTATTTACACATAGAGACGAAGTCAGAAACGCACCTTTGATTATTATTATAGTTATTATATTTATATTTGGGCAAAGCTGTGAATTGGACCCACATGTGTAATATGTCGAAGCGCGATGTGAAGATGTCACTGTAGAAGGACAGGTAATATAATATGATTGTATATTCGTGATTTTAGACTGATGTATAAACTGAGTGTCATCACTGTCTCTGTAGGTGCACAGGTATGCCAAGTGAAGAGGTATACCAACTGTTGCCATTCACCTGGATTCTAAGTGTGCATGGGTTGAGTACATGGAGAGTGAGAATGGGAGTTTTGAACCGAAATCTATCGATGTCAACACGAGCAACAGAACATTCCAGGTGTGTTATGTGGTTTGATGTTTATTATTTTTATGTAAACTTTCTTTATTACGGGGCGTTTACAGTAAATTATTCTACAATCGTACACCTCCAAAGGCGCACAATGTATGTTGCGTGGGCGCACAAAGCCGAGAAGGGCTCAGTCATGAGTGATGACGCAATATGGAAAATGCCAAAATCGCTTGTGACTTCCGAGCCGAACTCTTGGGATTCAGTTTATGGTTCGGTCGTGAGTTTCAGACGCACGCGATGTAATCATCACAATAAGGAGTTCATCACCGACGGCGCGCGGACACTGCGCTGTGTACGTATTCTAGTGGCTACCACTCGTGTACACCAGGTCGATTCGTCCTACCGAACAATACTACAGCATGATTGATTACTGGTCCTACAGCACGATTGATTACTGGTCCTACAGCACGATCCTACAGCACGATTGATTACTGGTCTGACAGCACGATCCTACAGCATGATTGATTACTGGTCCTACAGCACGATTGATTACTGGTCCTACAGCACGATCCTACAGCACGATTGATTACTGGTCTGACAGCACGATCCTACAGCATGATTGATTACTGGTCCTACAGCACGATCCTACAGCACGATTGATTACTGGTCCTACAGCACGATCCTACAGCACGATTGATTACTGGTCCGACAGCACGATCCTACAGCATGATTGATTACTGGTCCTACAGCACGATCCTACAGCACGATCGTATAGTACGATTGATTACAGGTCCGACAGCACGATCCTACAGCATGATTGATTACTGGTCCTACAGCACGATCCGACAGCACGATTGATTACTGGTCCGACAGCATGATCTTACAGCACGATTGATTTCTGGTCCCACAGCACGATCCTACAGCATGATTGATTACTGGTCCTACAGCACGATCCTACAGCACGATTGATTACTGGTCCTACAGCACGATCCTACAGCATGATTGATTACTGGTCCTACATCACGATCCTACAGCACGATTGATTACTGGTCCTACAGTACGATCCTACAGCACGATTGATTACTGGTCCTACAGTACGATCTTACAGCACGATGGAATACTGGTCCTACAGCACGATCTTACAGCACGATTGATTACTGGTCCTACAGCACGATCCTACAGCATGATTGATTACTGGTCCTACAGCACGATCCTACAGCATGATTGATTACTGGTCCGACAGCACGATCCTACAGCATGATTGATTACTGGTCCTACAGCACGATCCTACAGCATGATTGATTACTGGTCCTACAGCACGATCCTACAGCATGATTGATTACTGGTCATGCAGCACGATCCCACAGCATGATTGATTACTGGTCCTACACCACAATCCTACAGCATGATTGATTACTGGTCCCACAGCACGATCCTACAGCATGATTGATTAGTGGTCCTACAGCACGATCCTACAGCATGATTGATTACTGGTCCTCCAGCACGATCCTACAGCATGATTGATTACTGGTCCTACAGCATGATTGATTACTGGTCCTGCAGCACGATCCGACAACATGATTGATTACTGGTCCGATATCACAATCCTACACCATGATTGTTTGCTGGTCCTACAGCACAATCCTACAGCATGATTGATTACTGGTCCCACAGCACGATCCTACAGCATGATTGATTACTGGTCCTACAGCACGATTGATTACTGGTCCGACTGCACGATTGATTACTGGTCCGACTGCACGATCCTACATCATGATTGATTACTGGTCCGACTGCACGATCCTCCAGCATGACTGATCACTGGTCCTACAGCAGAATCCCACAGCATGATTGATTGTTGGTCCGACAGCACGATCCTACAGCATTTTTGATTACTGGTCCTACAGCACGATGGACTACTGGTCCTACAGCACGATCGTATAGTACGATTGATTACTGGTCCTACAGCACGATCCTACAGTATGCTTGATTACTGGTCCTACAGCACGATCCTACAGCATGATTGATTACTGGTCCTACAGCACGATCCTACAGTATGCTTGATTACTGGTCCAACAGCACGATCCTACAGCATGATTGATTACTGGTCCTACATCACGATCCTACAGCATGATTGATTCCTGGTCCTACAGCACGATCCTACAACATGATTGATTACTGGTCCTACAGCACGATCCTACAGCATGCTTACTGGTCCGACAGCGTGATTTTACAGCATGCTTACTGGTCCTACAGCACGATCCTACAGCATGCTTACTGGTCCTACAGCACGCTTACTGGTCCTACAGCACGATATTACAGCATGCTTGCTGGTCCTACAGCACGATATTACAGCATGCTTACTGGTCCTACAGCACGATATTACAGCATGCTTACTGGTCCTACAGCACGATATTACAGCATGCTTACTGGTCCTACAGCACGATATTACAGCATGCTTACTGGTGCTGCAGCACGATATTACAGCATGCTTACTGGTCCTACAGCACGATATTACAGCATGCTTACTGGTCCTACAGCATGATATTACAGCATGCTTACTGGTCCTACAGTGTGATTTTACAGCATGCTTACTGGTCCTACAGCGTGATTTTAAAGCATGCTTACTGGTCCTACAGCACGATATTACAGCATGCTTACTGGTCCTACAGTGTGATTTTACAGCATGCTTACTGGTCCTACAGCGTGATTTTAAAGCATGCTTACTGGTCCTACAGCATTATCCCACAGCATGATTCCTGGCCCTACAGCACAATGCTACAACATGCGTACTGGTCCTACAGCACAATGCTACAGCATGCTTTCTTGCCCTACAGAGCGATCCTATACAGAGTGCCTCATCACACTGCAACACAATTCTACAAAATGCTTACTGATCCTTGTATTATGATCTTGCAAATGTTTACTGGTGCTACGGTATAATCTTGCAGCATGCTTTCTGGTTATATACAAGCACACTTACTGGTCCTACAGCACAATCCCACAGTATGATTGTTTCGTTGTACTACAGCACAATCCTACACCATGATTGTTTACTGGTCCTACAGCACAATCCTACAGTATGCTTGCTTACTGGTTCAACAGCACAATCGTACAGCATGATTGCTTTCTGGTCCCACAGCATGCTTGCTTATTGTTCCTACAGGATGACCCTACAGTGGCTCACTGGTCATATACAAGCATACTTACTGGTCCTACAGTATGCTTGCTTACTGGTTCTACAGCACAATCCTACAGCACGATTGCTTACTGGGCCTACAGCACAATCCTACAGTATGCTTGCTTGCTGGTTCTACAGCACAATCTTACAGCACGATTGCTTACTGGTCCCACAGCATACTTGCTTATTGGTCTTACAGCATGACCCTACAGTGGCTCACTGGTCATATACAAGCATACTTACTGGTCCTACAGTATAATTGTTTACTTGTCCTACAGCACATTCCTACAGCATGATTGTTTACTGGTCCTATAGCGCAATCCTACAGTATAATTGTTTACTGGTCCTACAGCACATTCCTACAGCATGATTGTTTACTGGTCCTATAGCACAATCCTACAGTATAATTGTTTACTGGTCCTTCAGCACATTCCTACAGCATGATTGTTTACTGGTCCTATAGCGCAATCCTACAGTATAATTGTTTACTGGTCCTGCAGCACATTCCTACAGCATGATTGTTTACTGGTCCTATAGCGCAATCCTACAGTATAATTGTTTACTGGTCCTACAGCACATTCCTACAGCATGATTGTTTACTGGTCCTATAGCGCAATCCTACAGTATAATTGTTTACTGGTCCTTCAGCACATTCCTTCAGCATGATTGTTTACTGGTCCTATAGCGCAATCCTACAGTATAATTGTTTACTGGTCCTGCAGCACATTCCTACAGCATGATTGTTTTCTGGTCCTATAGCACAATCCTACAGTATAATTGTTTACTGGTCCTGCAGCACATTCCGACAGCATGATTGTTTACTGGTCCTATAGCACAATCCTACAGTATAATTGTTTACTGGTCCTGCAGCACATTCCGACAGCATGATTGTTTACTGGTCCTATAGCGCAATCCTACAGTATAATTGTTTACTGGTCCTGCAGCACATTCCTACAGCATGATTGTTTCCTGGTCCTATAGCGCAATCCTACAGTATGATTGTTTACTGATCCGACAGCATGATTCTACAGCTTGCTTACTGGTTATATATAAGCACACTTACTGGTCCTACAACACAATCCTACAGCACGCTTAGTAGTCCTAAATCACAAAGCGTCATTACTGGTCTTCATGCAGTATATGGTCTTATGGTCTTACACCATGCACGCTTACTGGTTATTGGAGAACGGGCTGGCTGGTTCTTGTAAATCATTGCAGTCACGTGATGCTCGCTCATATATGAAAGGAGATTCTATGAATCGGTCCTCTATGTGGGTATATAATCATTATACTGTACTGTATTATAATTATACACATATATAGCGGGCCTTGCTATAGGGATGCTTAAGATAGCCCTACACGGTGTTATATGACGATTCTATATGAATATTATAGTCCCATATAACACGATACTATAAGAGACGGCTCTTACAATCACGTCCATATATCAGTAATAATTTTCCTCCAACTGTTCTGTTGTGCTGAGGTCTCTTGTTCATGTAAGATGGTCCAACAACATGCATGGTGTTAATAGGACATTTACACGTCGTCCCATAATATTATGTTAGAAGTCCTATGGAACGACCCTAAGTAGACGCGCGTCGGTCCTATATGACAATCATTTATACAGTATGGCATGCGGTGTTTCTAAAACACGCCGCTCGTCCGTCCGTACCTTGAAAGCGACAGGTAGGGTCTTGTTGCAGCGCCAATGCGAAGGTAGAACGGAACACAAGAAGTTTGGACTGTCCGTTCGGACGAGCTCTCCGGGATGATCGGCCAAGACCTCGACCATAGGACGATCTCCCGGTCGCAGTTTCCCCAGGGCGCCTTCCCCCTGCTGCGCGCCGCTCGCTTGTTGCTGCTGGTGCTGCTGCTGGTGGTGGTGATGGTGGTGGTGGTGAGGATGTAGGTGGTGGTGGTGGTGATGGTGGTGGTGAGGATCGGACAGTTTGTTCGGCGTCAGGGTGTTCGAGGGTGGCGTGAACCTCCTGGTGTGCCCGGTGTCTGCGGGGAGATGCATTCCCAGAGTAGGGTTAGCGGCCGTGGGGGCGCGCCGAGGGCACGTGGCGGGGGCGAGGGGCGCGCACGGCCCGGACCCCGCGCAGCCCCGGGACGCCCGATCTGCTCGCCGCGAGCTCGACCACGGCACGTCTAGCAGCGGCAGCGCGGTCTTGTCCCGTGGTGAAAGAGCCAACATTGGCGGTCCCGTGTGTTTGGGGGGAAAGGGAGGAGGAGGCGCACGAGGAAGGGGCAGCGCAGAGAGGGCCAAAGCGAGGCGAACGGGGCAAAGATCCCTGCAGGGTGGTTCCGAAACGCGTACCGTGCGGTCTCGCTCTGCGGCTCGTGCGGGCACCGCACGCTCTCCGTTCCGTTCTCCCCCCTCCAACTTTTTCCCCCCTCTTCCCGCGCCCCGGGGGCTCCCGAGCCGCAATCAAACCGCGACTCGTCCGCACGGCCGCGCCTTGATCCGCCTTTTACTCGAGTTCAACTTTCCTCTCCCGCCCCCTCGCTCCGCCAGTCGCCACTGCTCGCTCTGGCGCCCCCTCGGCGCGCCCGCTCCCTTTCCCTCCCTCTCTCCACCCTCCCCTCCCACTCTGCCCACTCCCCACTAAAGCCACCTGCCCCTCCCCCTTCCTACCCACATGTCTCTCCCGCTGTTTCATTTGGCGCGACGTCAAAGCGCACGCGCGCCCTTACTTTTCCATCTTTCATTTATTTGAAACTGTCTGTCTGTGTTTGGTTGTTCGTCTGTTCAGACACTTCTCTCTCTCTCTTGGTCTCATTCAAAAAAATCCTCTTCAGTGATCATCGTCCGACCAAACTCCGTTTTTACCATTTCCACTTAATACGCAATCATAATTCCTAACATCATGCACTGCTCCACTAATTACAGGTAGATTACCTAGCTATTGAAAAATGAACGAGTTTCCGTTTCCTGAACTATTGTGAGTACCTCGTTACCTTAAGAACACCATTCGTGTGTGTACCTGCTGAACGAGAGGGCTTGTTGATGGAAGCTTTTGTAACTGTTCATTACAGTACTGTATGTATGTAATAGCCACGGCTCGTGCAGATCCATCGCACCTTTGTCATGCAGCCCCTTGCTTCGTCAGAGGGCAGGTATGTAACGTCACTGGTGAAGTGGAATGCCACTGTTATGCAGAATTCACATAACGTGAACTCTTTGGTCCTAATGTCTCGAATTACCTGGTCCTCAGGTCTCTAGCTCTTCGAATATCACGTCTTTATCTACCTGGTCCCCACATCGCTAACTCTTCGAATCTCACGTCATTATCTACCTGGTTCCCACGTCTCTAACCGCTTGAAATCTCACGTCTTTGTCTACCTGGTCCCCACGCCT